>NC_047090.1:53370000-53627500 GCF_902459505.1 Geotrypetes seraphini
CTCATACATTTCTGAAATCACTTGCCATTTTTTCACTCTACCTCCTTTCTTGGAAAGGCAGTCCAGGCATCCACCAACTTCTGAAAAAGTATTTCCTACTATTACCCCCTAAGACTGCCTCCCATCAACTTCCATCCATGTTCTCTAGATCTACCACCCTTTCATCTTTGGAAGAGATTTGTATGAAAATATATATATATACTAGTGTTTAAGCCTGTTACATTAATGAGTGCTAGAATATGTCTTTCTTTCTGTCTCCCTCCCTCCCTCTGTCTGTCTTTCTATCTTTTTCTCTCTCTCCCTGCCCTGTCTATCTTTGTCTCTCTCTCTCTCTCTCTCTCTCTTTCTCTCTTTCTCTCTTTCTCTCTTTCTCTCTCTCTCTCTCTCTCTCTCTCTTTCTCTTTCTTTCTCTCTCCCTGGCCCCGTTTGTTTGTGTCTGTCTGTCTTTCTTTCTGTCTCTCTCCCTGGCCCCCTGTTTTCTGTCTGTCTTTCTCGTGCGCTGAGATGCTTCAGCTCCAGCCCCCTTCTCCCACCTACCCTTAAATCACTCATTTTGCCTCCTGCTAGTCATTTCCACCATCCCCAGCCTGAATAATAGCCGGATGCTGAGTGTCGGTATGTTTGCTTCTCTGTTATTCTTGTGCTCTCCTTGGTCTTGTTAGATGGAGTGAGGGCAGGAGGGGGGAGTCGCCGTTGTGGTGGTCTGTGTTTCCGTATGCGCAGTAGAAAGAGCCACCGTCACCAAGGGAGGGCGATGGGGAAACTGCCACTGGCTCCTTCTACTGCGCATGCACGGAGGCACAGAGATTGAAGTGCGCATGCGCGCTAAATGTTTTATTATAGCGGATATATATATATTTCAATCTTATTTATTCAATTTCTGAGAAAAAATAATCAGATACAACAATGCAACACAAAGCAAAATTGCCAGATACAGTAAAATATAAGGGAAAGTACAAAGACTAACTAATTAGGCAACTACCCACCCCCACCCCTAATCCCCAAAAATGCCAGAATGTGGGGGAAGACATCAAAACTCAAGTCAAGGGCAACCAATTAAGACTCGGCTGCGTGCATGGGGAGTCAAGGTGTCCAAAAAGGGCTGCCAAATAGTCAAATAGTAAGCTGGTATCCCAGTCAGACAAATGCATAGCTTCCATAGTCAAGAGGTGGAGCATATAAGAGAACTAATGTCCATAAGTTGGAGTCAAGGGACCCACCCAATGGAAAAGGAGAACTTTCAGGTCCAAGAGAATAGCCCATTGAAGAAAGCCCTTTAGGCTTTTGGGTATAGGTTGTTGAAGAGCCAAAACAAACTATAACTATTGTAGTACCATCTGGTTTGTCACATGCAGCTGACCCTGGAGAAGATAGACCAGAAAGTTCATACTGGAGGACACTCCCAAAACATGAGACAGGGTGGCCTTGGGATGTCCAGACTTCAGGCAAGTGCCCGCAGAGACGAGTGTTGCTCTAAATGCATATCAATATGCTATATATAACCTACAAAGAAATTTATAGCCCATTTCAAAATAAGATATGTCGGGCAAAAGGCCATGTAGCAATTTAAAGAAGCATTGTATATAATGGCCTTGCAATTTAATCTTCAATTCAGAATTCCAAGCCTGGGCCACCCAAGCATAATTCAAGGAAGAAGAAAAGTTCAAAAGGAATGGCAGAAATATTTAAGGGGGTACCATCAGCTAGACATCTAGCCAGTAAACATCGGATAGGCTTTCATAGGTTGCAGCATCAGTAAGGACTTGATGCAAGTAAGAAATGTTCCCCCTCCAATCTGCCAGAAATCCAGCTACTGTCATCCCTGGTAGAAAGGATCCATTCCCACAAATAGGCAGGAGAGGGGTGGCTTGAAAATCTAACTTCATCTGGACACATACTTGCCACCAGGTGGATCTCAAGGGAGCAAGAAAAAATAATAAGCGTTCCCCAGTACAGCAGTCAAAAGTCGAGGTGAATGCTAAAGTTAGCTAAAATGATATGGCTTCCAAAACTGGTTTGTCTCTGTCATACTTTTCTTGGACTCTGGTAGAATTACAATCATGAATATAGCTCTTATGGCAAGCCTTAATAAAGCGCTGCATAGGCAACAATCCCAAGCTTCCCCGATCGATCGGCAGAGCCACCAACCACAGAGAAAGACTGGATCAGCCACCCGACCAAAGGAACCCACGTAACATTTTATCCAAATGACGCTCCACACTCTGAAAAAAGTTCAAAGGCAGCATTTGATAGATATACAGCCATTGAAGAAGTATCATCATATTACAAAGGGCAATATGCCCCAGTAAAGATATGAGGTAATGCCTCCATGTCAACAGGCGTAATTTGGATTTAAACAATAAGGGCTGGATGTTAAAATTGTGCAGGTGAGTCCTATTCTGCGGAATCATAATCCCCAAATACACAACTTTCCTGGGTGCCCAAGTTAATGGGACGGGGCAATTCCATTGTGCTGGCAAGGTTGGTTGGAACGGAAGGGCCACAGACTTCTCACAGTTCAACAAGAAACCAGATTGAAAACCATACTCAGCCAAGGCGTGAAGCAGATGAGGCAAAGAGTGTTCCAGGTTTGTCAAGATAAGCATCAGATCATCTGCAAAGGCCAGGGCTTTCAATTCATAGCCGGCAACGTGAAGGCCTGTGATGTGGACATACCACTTCAAAGTTCTCAATAAAGGCTCTAGATACAAAAGAAACAGTAACAGGGAGAGGGGACATCCCTGACAGGTCCCCCTCGAGAAAGCAAAGGAGGTAGTGCAAGTCCCATTAATGAAAATCAGTGCTTGAGGGCTAGTATATAAAGTATGCAAAATATCCAGAAACCAACCAGTTATTCCCATATGAGACAGGGCAGAAAAGAGGAAGGACCATTCCTCCCGGTCGAAGGCTTTGTCTGCATATAGACTGGCCAACAACTCAGGCATTGCTGTCACCTAGCCTGCTACCAGAGCAGTCAAAACCTTTTGTATATTAAGCACAGATTAGTGGCTGCGTACATACTCGACCTGTTCCTCTCCTATGAGCAGTGGTAAAAAGGGCGCCAATCTATCTGCCAACACCCATGCAAAAATCTTAAGGTAAACGTTGAGTAAAGAGATGAGGTGCTAAGACTCAACATAGAGGATCCTTACCTGGTTTCAGGATAAGGGTAATAAGGGCATCTGTGGCACCTGGAGGAAAGGAAGCACCATCCAAACAACTATTGAAATAACGAACAAACGATCCCAGAAGATAAGGTATACATATTCAGGGCTTCAAATCTCTCCTCATACGCCTTTTGGCACAAACCTCCTATCGTTGCTCTCCTCTGGACTGCTTCAAGTCTTATGTCCTTCACCAGATACGTCTCCAAAACTGAACACAAAACTCCAAGTGGGGCCTCACCAATGGACCTGTACATGGGCATCAACACCTTCTTTCGTCTACTGGTTACGCCTCTCTTTATACAGCCTAGCATCCTTCTGGCAGTAGCCACTGCATTGCCGCAATGTTTTTTCACCTTTAGATCTTCGGACACTATCACCCCAAGTTACCTCTCTCTGTCTGTGCATATCAGCCTCTCATCTACCAGCATATACGGTCCCTGCCGATCCCCAAATGCATTACTCTGCATTTCTTTGCATTGAATTTTAGTTGCCAGATTTTAGACCATTCCTCTTAACTTTTGCAGATCCTTTTTCATGTTTTCCACTCCCTCCATAGTGTCTACTCTGTTACAAGTCTTGGTATCATCCGCAAAAAGGCAAACCTTTCCTTCTATCCTTTCAGCAATATCACTCAAACATATTTAACAGGATCGGCCCCTGCACCGAACCCTGAGGGGACTACACTACTCACATTTCCAAGCGACTTCTATTAACCACCACTCTCTGGCATCTGTCAGACAACCAGTTTCTAATCTAGTTCACCACTTTGGTCCTAATGTCAGCTCTTCAAGTTTGTTCAAGAGCCTCCTATGAGGAACCGTGTCAAAGGCTTTGCTGAAATAGAAGTAAATGACATCTAGCATATGTCCTTGATCCAGTTCTTTGGTCACCCAATCAAAAAATTCAAGCAGGTTCTTTTGGCACGATTTACCTTTTTGTAAAGCCATGTTGCCTCGGATCCTGTAGCCCATTAGATCTAGGAAGTCCACTATCCTTTCTTTCAGCAACACTTCCATTATTTTTCTAACAACCAAAGTGAGGCTTACCAAGCTTCAAGTTTCAAGTTTTATTTAAAATTTGATATATCACTTTAAATAAATTACCTAAGCGGTGTACAATGTTAAAACTATTAAAATCCAGGGGAAGACATCAAATAACCAGACTTTACTGACATACAAGATACAAATTGGATTAGGGGGGAAGTACAATTTATAATAGGAAAGAAAGAACGTAAAAGGTCAACACACTGGGAAGGGTATACTATACATATTCAGGGCTTCCAGTCTCCCCTCATACTTTTGTGAATAGGGACCACATTCACTCTTCTCCAGTTCCGAGGAACCACTCCCATCTCCAGAGATTTGTTGAACAAATCTTTAATAGGACCCACAAGAACCTCTGTGAGCTCCCTCAGTATCCTGGGATGAATGCCATCTGGTCCCATTGCTTTGTCCATCTTCAGTTTTTCAAGTTGTTCATAAACACTTTCCTCTGTGAACGGCGCAGAATATACTCCATTTTCTTGTGTGACTTTGCCAGACAATCTCAGTCCTTCTCTGGGATTTTATTCTGTGAACACAGAACAGAAGTATTTGTTTAGCACGTTTGGTTTTTCTTCATCACTCTCCACATATCAGTTCCTAGCATCTTTTAGTTTAGCAATTCCATTTTTCATCTTCCTCCTTTCACTAATATATCTGAGAATTTTACCTCCCATTTTTTACATTTTTAGCCATTTGCTCTTCCACCTGCGCTTTCGCCAGACATATCTCTCTCTTGGCTTCTTTCAGTTTTACCCAGTAGTCCTTTCTATACTCCTCTTCTTGAGATTTTATATTTCAGGAACACCAACTTTTTTGCCTTTATTTTCTCTGCCACTATTTTGGAGAACCATATCGGTTTCCTTTTTATCTTGTTTTTATTTATTTAGTTCAAATAAAGGTCCTTAGCCATTTTTATTGCTCCTTTCAGCTTAGACCACTGTTTTTCCACTTCTTTTATGTCCTCCACTTCTCTTAGGTCCTCCCTTCCTAATAACTCTTTCTTCAGGTACTCCCCCATTTTATTAAAGTCCGTACGTTTGAAATCTAGGACTTTGAGTATTGTGCGGCTGCTCTCCACCCGTTTGATTGCTACTTCCCAGGTGAGCACCCACTTGAACATTAGAGATACTCTCCCCATTTGTGAGGACCAGATCCAATATCGCTTTTCCCCTCGTGGGTTCCATCACTATTTGTCTGAGCAGAGCCTCTTGAAAGGCATCCACAATCTCCCTACTTCTTTCCGTTTTCGCAGACGGAACTTTTCAGTCCACATCTGGCAGGTTGAAGTCTCCCAACAGCAGCACCTGTTTCTTTCCAAACTTTTAGATATCCACAATCAGATCTTTTATCAATTTTCTGCGATTGAGTCAGTGGTCTGTAGACTACACCCACGTAGATAAGAAGTTCCATCTTCTCTTTTCAGAGTGATCCCTATCGCTTCTTCCTCTCCCCAGGTCCCTTACATTTGTCAATTGGATATTGATCTTTAAATAGAGAGCTACTCCTCCACCTTTTTGACTATTTCTGTCCTTCCTAAAAAGATTGTTTGCATCCCATCCATGGGATTCACTTAACCATGTCTCTGTGATAGCAACAATATCCAGGTCTTGCAGATCATGAACTTTATTGCTTAGACTGCGAGCATTTGTGGTAATTGCTTTCCAGCAATTTTTCAGTGGTAATCTCCTTTTTCATAAGAACATAAGAATTGCCGCTGCTGGGTCAGACCAGTGGTCCATCATGCCCAGCAATCCGCTAAAGCGGCGGCCCTCTGGTCAAAGACCAGCACCCTAACTGAGACTAGCCCTACCAGCGCCCATTCTTGTTCAGCAGGAACTTGTCTAACTTTGTCTTGAATCCCTGGAGGGTGTTTTCCCCTTTAACAGCTTCCAGAAGAGCGTTCCAGCTTTCTACTACTCTCTGGGTGAAGAAGAACTTCCTTACTTTTGTACGGAATCTATCCCCTTTCAACTTTTAGAGAGTGCCCTCTCGTTCTCCCTACCTTGGAGAGGGTGAACAATCTCTCTTTCCCTACCAAGTCTATTCCCTTCATTATCTTGAATGTTTCGATAATGTTTCGATCATGTCTCCTCTCAATCTCCTCTCTTCAAGGGAGAAGAGGCCCAGTTTCTCTAATCTTTCGCTGTACGGCAGCTCCTCCAACCCCTTAACCATCTTAGTCGCTCTTCTCTGGACCCTTTCTAGTAGTACCATGTCCTTCATGTACTGCGACCAATGCTGGACGCAGTACTCCAGGTGAGGGCACACCATGGCCGGGTACAGTGGCATGATAACCTTCTCTGATCTGTTTGTGATCCCCTTCTTTATTATTCCTAGCATTCTGTTTGCCCTTTTTGCCGCCACTGTAAATTGCATGGACGGCTTTATCGACTTGTCGATCAGAACTCCCATATAGTTTTTGTTTCGTTTCACTTCCTGTTGCAATGCTAAGTGAGTTGCTAATATTGTGTATGTTGTAATCTTTACTACCATCACATCTTGTCTCTTGCTTGGGGTGGCCTCTATAATTGTCCTTCATACGTATGTCACCCCCACCTTCTAGTTTAAATGCCTTGAAGCATATTGCTTGAATTTCTTGGCTAGGATTCTTTTTTCTGCCATAGTAAGGTGCAGCCCATCATTACAATATAATGTCTTGTTTTTCCATGTATTGCCCCATCCTCCTATGTAACTAAAGCCTTCTTGATGACACCAGGCTTTGAGCCACCTATTGAAGTTCTCAGTGTTATGTACTCATTTCACACCCTTTCCATAAGTAGGCAGTACTTCTGAAAAAGCTACAGTCTTTATAAAAGTTTTTAACTCCTCTTCCAGTTCCTGAAAGGCTTTCTGTGCTGCAGGTAGGTTATTGTTGGCTAGGTCATTTGTTCAGAGGTAGATAACATCAGTGTTCAAAAGCTTTGCTTCTTCCCTAATTACAATAAGTATTTGTCTGGTATTCCTGGTAGCTGAGGATCCCGGAAGGCATTTCACTTCTTTGAGTTCCTTGCCCTGTGTTCCAAGGTTGATCCCTCTGATGATGGAATCCCCTCCCCCCCCAGCAGTAATACTTTTCTGGTTTGAGCTTTTTTATGTGTATTTTGGGGATGCTTTTCTTCACAAGTTACGTTCACTGATTCTAGTTCCCTCTAAGTTCTTTTATTTTGAGCTTTTTTATATGTGCTTTGGGAGTGCAACAATTGTGAAGGTGGATGTTTCTGTGCCACATGCCACAGTCTACCTGAGACTACCATGATCCATTTATTCCTGGGTTGTTTTTATTCTTTTCTTTCTTTCTATTTTTTTTTTTTTTTAACAGCCAGTACTGGTCAGCCTGAGGGAAATGTTCCTGTGAACAGCAATGCTGCCTCTTATCCAGTACAAACTGCTTACCTCAGAGCTTCCCAACCATTTAACAATCGTGGCTTGGTTAGAGGAGCTTCTCGAGGTACAAGAGCCAATTCGTATCGACCACTCAGTGGATTTAAAGGTAAGATTTTACCTTGTTTTGATTTTAAATTTTTTGAATAGCTTGGCATAAATAAGAGTGCTTTATAGAATATGTGCATTTCCTTATCTAACGTTATTTCAATCAGCTCAGTCACCTTTCCCCAGTGATCAGCTGGGGTCTGCTATGTGTCAAGCCTGCTGTAACTAGATGTGTATGCATGTTGGGATTAGGTCAGGTTAGTAGAAGTTATGCTGTAGTGCTAAATAGGAATTGTTCTTCTGAGACGAGCAGAGGCACCATACCTGGGGTCAGTCCTCTGGATGCTCGGTGCCAGAGATGCTTTCTTTTTTTATAGTCTGTTTACTGTTGGGTGAAATTTTTCAAATAAACATTAAACAAGAATGACAGTGTGAGCTCTTAATATCTATGATTTAAAAAGTTTGATCATTTTGCATTAAATTTAGACAAGGATTATTTAGCAATATATATATATTCGAATTTTTCGAGCATTCCTGATTCACAATTTCACTTATCTGTGGTTGCATGCATTGTGACAGCTGTTTGCCATTCGCACCAAATGTTCACCACCAAGCATCAAGAGAATGAGTTAGAAGCATAAGAGAGTGAGTTACAAACATGTGCAGATACAGCTCCAAAGAAAAAGAAGCATGTCATGTGTCTTGAGTGACAAAATATGCGTTTTAGACAGTCTTTGTTCTGGCAAGTCTATTTCTGCTGTCAGCTAAGAGTTTAATGTGAATGAATCCACAGTCTGATCCATCCTGCAAAAAGAGGAAGATATTTGTTGGTCTGATCATGAAGCTGTACTGGAAAGTTCCAAAACATCTGTGATTCATGATCAGTCAGTGGAAAAGATGGAGAAGCGGCTAAATTTCAGACATTTACAAACGCATCACCCAGAGGCAGGAAAACGTGAAACCCTTTTCTATGAGTTCATGTTAGCTAATGTGTTTTAAAAAAGCAATATGTGCTAAAAACTTAAGCCTTTCTAGGGAGGCAGGTTCAGCTAACCTAACGAAGCTGCTGAGAAATTTAAATCATACCTAAATATAATTGAAGAAAAAGGATATGTACCAGAGGAGGCATTTAGTGTGGATGAGACTGGCTTGTTTTACAAGCAGACAGGGAAGTAGACATATAATCTAATATAATAAAATGCTAGGCCGCGCATGCGCACTAAAAAAATCGTGTTCCCTGATCCATCGCGAAAACACGATTGCGCATGCGCGGGTTTTACGTCACCACTTGTTCGCGGCGGCTTTCAAATTAAAAAAAAAATTACACAGCTGCGGCGGCCTTCCTCACCCCCGCCTCTCACTGTGAATGGTACCGGCTCCTCTCTCGAACTGCTCCAGGATCGAGAGAGGAGCTGCAGCGCTGGCTTTCAACTTAAAACAAAACAAAAAAAACCCCAACTGGAGATCGCCACTCTCACCCGGCTCCCACTGTGCAAACCCCCCCCCCCCATGGGAGGATGCGCCGCAGCAAAGTGCTGCACAGGTACTGGAGGGAGAGAGACATATCGCTTCTGCACCAGTACAAACATCCCTCCAGCGTTGGCAGTCGCTGCACGTTAAACAGGCTGCTTCGGGCTTTCTCCTGCAGTTGAGTCCCTTTGCCGCATCACTGATGACGTCATCAATGACGCGACAGAGAGACTCAACGGCAGAAGAAAGCCGGGAAGCAGGCTGTTTAACGTGCTGCGGCTGCCAACGCTGGAGGGAGGTTTGTTATTAAAGTCATCTCGCCGGGAAGGTCGCAGAGTCAGCGGAGGTTGGGCTGGGAGGGGAGAGAAGCGTCTGCCTCGGGTGCTTCAGGCAGCAGCAGCGTTTACAATTCGCTGCTGTTGCTGGCTTCAGGCCTTCCTCTCTGGCCGGTCCTGCCTACTTCCTGTTTTCATGAAGACAGGACCGGCCAGAGAGAAAGACCTGAAGCCAGCAACAGCAATGAATTGTGAATGCTGCTGCTGACCAATGAAGTAGTTAAATGAGGAAAGGGAGCAGAGGGGGAGAGAATGGCTTGGAGGGAAGGAGGAAGGTATGCCAGACCAAGGCAAAAGGAAGGAGGAGATGGAGAGAGGCCATATGGGACAGAGAGAGAGATGGAAAGAGAAGAGAGGGCAGTGAATGGAAGGGGCAACATAGAGGGTGAACAGTATTCTAGCACCCGTTAATGTAACGGGCTTAAAGACTAGTAATAATAATAACAGCTTATATACCGCAATACCGTGAAGTTCTATGCGGTTTAAAAGATTAAGCAAAGGTACAAATTGATTGACTTTAAGAGGGGAGGAAGAAAGAGGGTTAATAGGACAGGAAATCCATTTTTGAGGAGAGAGTGATCAATAGAACAAGTTAATCGCTAGAGAGGGGAGAGAGAAGAGAGGATCAGTTGTCTAGATACTTTAGGAACAGGTGTGTTTTCAGACGTTTCCTAAATTCTTCATAAGTAGTGGGTGAAAGCAATTGTTCTAGGTCTTTACTCCATGATGCTGCTTGGTGCGAGAGAAGATGTTCATGGTGTTCTTTCAGTTTACAACCTCTCACTGGGGGGGAAACGAAGTTGGAATGTGAGCTTCTCTTGTGTCTGTTGGCTGAGAAGATGAAAAGGTCAGTTATATATTTAGGGGCAAGTCCATGTAGGGCTTTGAAGCAGAAGCAGGCAAATTTAAACTTTACGCGTGCCTCCATTGGCAGCCAATGCAGCTGCCGGTAGTAGGGTGTCATGTGGTCAAACTTCCTCAGCCCAAAGATCAGTTTGACCGATGCATTTTGCATCAATTGTAAACGCTGCATGTTCTTTTGGGAAATTGCTAAATAGGTGATGTTACAGTAGTCAGTACGAGGGATTGGACTAGGGTTCTGAATGTAGCTGTATCGAAATAAGCTTTAATGGATCTGAGTTTCCAGAGAGTGAAAAATCCCTTTCTGATCAAGGAGTCCACCTGGTCTCTCATGGTTAGGCACTGATCCAAAGTTACACCTAGTATCTTTATGGTAGGTTGGATAGGGTAATTAAGATTATTGATACACAGTGGTGATTTGGTGTCAAGCGGATGTGGCGAAGCAACAAAGAAAGTTGTCTTTTCTGAATTAAGTTTGAGCCTAAAGGTTGTCATCCAGTGCTCCATCACGTTTATGGCTTCTGAAGCTTTAGGAATAGTTTCAGAGATAGAATTAACGAATGGGATGATGATTGTAAAATCATCTGCATAACTAAATAGTTTTATCCCTAACTGGGTTAACTGCATGCCTAGTGAGGACATGGCAACAAAAGCCCCAGGATTCAAAGCATTTAAAGATCGCACCACCCTGTTCGGAAATAGACGAGTCCTAGAGCAGGTCATTGTGTTCTAAGTGAACATGTCACTCCCTCTATTGCTGACAAGGACAAAATTTAAAAAAAACGTGATAACTGTCATTGTTGCTAGGGAAAATAACTAATGAAATAAGATTAACAAAAACCATGAAACTTGAAATTACCAAAAGAGTATTGCTAGAGTATGCAATTTATCAATGGACCTTAAAGAAGCAATTGTAATTAATTGGAAGATGTACCAACTACATATGTTTAATTATCTCCTTAAGTGATGTCATAAATCCAATAAAATGGCCAGTCACTTATAATTTGGGGAGATTCTTGGTTGGTACTCTACCAGTTAATAGGACGCCAAGAACTCCCAATGTTTTGAGGCTCTGTAAACTGTCCTGATTGTAGGCAGCTGTAGGCATCTACAGCTGTCTAACCAGCTAATCGGGATACACATTTTTTTTAAAAAATGCTCCCCAGGCAGGTCATCTATATTGAAGGCACCTCTGGGAGCCTAGGGAGGCCCGTAAAACCACCTAAGCTCACCTAAGGCTAGGCGTAGCCTTAGGCAAACTTAGGCGGCCGTACATGTCTACGTAGGCCAGCAGTAGACGTGTACAATGCAGTATAGCAGCCGCAGTTGCGGCCGCCAGTTCCCCCCCCATGACCGATCGCAGCAGGAGGGGGGACCAGCCCCCCTGCACGAAGACTGCCCACCCCCCCATGTAGATCGCGGCAGGAGGGTGTCCAAACCCCCCCCCCCCACACACACACACACACACGATCACGACAGGAGGGATCCCAACTCCTCCTGCCCGAAGACCGCCCACTCCTCCCCGAAGATCACCAGCAGGAGGGTGCCCAATCCCTCCTGCCAGACCTCCCCCATTGAAACCCCCTCTCCCTTGAACACCCTCCCCCCCCCAGCTCATCTAGAAAGTTGGCTGGTTGGACAGGTCTTCTTACTGTCTGGCTGCCAGGTCTGCTTCCATCCAAATGAGGCGGGCCCGCCCCTCTCCAGCCCATCCCACAGGAGCCTAGGGCCTGATTGATTTTATGGTTCACAGACTTTTCTGGGAACTTTTCTGGGAACCTTACTGCTGCAAATAATAAAAACAATGTACATACACAATTCCACCAGATATTTTATTGAGCTTTCGATAAAATCCTTCCAAGATGATAAACTTACTTTTAAAGCCAGAGAGTCACGTGATGTTGAGCCGCTGAGCAGACGTTGGTGAAGTGATCTCCTGATTCCGCTGCTTATTAATAGTATCCCCATTGTAATAATCTTGGCGGTATAGAAATAAAGGTATTGTGTTATATCATCGGGATTTAACACTTTTCTGGTTCCTAGTATGATAGTCAAGTGGAAGGCAGATTTGCTATAATATCTAAGCTTAGAGACTGAGCCATGACCAGAACAAAAAATGGTAGACGACAATGTGATGGACCCACATTCTCTTAACTCAGCCTGGGTGGCTGAAATATTAGCCAAAGTGAAGTTGGCACTGGACGCATCATTGAATCGCAAGCTTCAAAATATTGCTGATAAGTTGGACATAGTGGATGGATGGATGGATGACTGGAATTGCTACAGAGTGGAGGAGTAGCCTACTGGTTGCAGCAGCTGCTTCAGCATCCTGAACTTATGAGTTAAATTTCCCCTGCAGCTCATTTAACACTTAATTGCCCCAGATACAAAATAAATACCTGTCTAAAAAATATAAACTGCTTTAATTGTAACTACACACAGAAAAAGCAGTATATTAAGTCCCATCCCTTTTAATGCTTACCAGTAATGGCTATCAAATATGGAAGACTGTGTGCAGCAGCATGAAGCAGGGCAACAGAGAATTCAAAACACATTGGAGGAAAAAAACAGATGATCTTGAAAATAGGTCCCATTGGTGTAACCTTCATTTAGTAAGACTGGCCAAATCCATAAAAATCAAGGAGCTCAGAAAATTCTTAGAATCTTCAATACTGCAATACTTAAAATGTCAGTCAATGTGAATTGAATGTGCACAGATTGGGAGTTGCAAGAGACTCTGGAGTGCGGCCTAGAACTGTTGTGAAAATTTTAAATTTTGCACATAAGAGATTATGCTGGCTCTACGTATGATGGGACCCTTAAATTTTAATAACTCTAAAGTATTATGCTTTCAAGATTATTCAGCATCTGTAGTAGCTAAACACAAGGATTTTGCTGTGACATGCTTCTTGCTTTACCAAAAGAAGGTACAATGTGCTCTTTAATATTCTACATGACTGAGAGTTTGCCATGAGGGTAAAGTGCAGTTCTTTATGCATGCAAAGGAGGTCATGCAGTTTGCTTAGCAAATCTAGCCAGTGGATTCTTCAGCATCAATGAGTCCAGTAATTGGGTTAGAAATTTATTTGTCATGAAATCTAGACTACCTAGCTCTGGTGGCATTGGATTTTTAGAAGGGAATACTGATTCAATATCTGCAACTGTACAAAGATTGTGCTAATAATGTAAGGAACTTGGAGAATCGGCAATTAGTTTGATAGGAGCCATTCCAGTGGTGCTGATAAACATATTCTTATATTTCTGAGAATTTCACCTTGAGTTCAATGCTGGTACCAGATAAGTCTCTCAGAGGAGGGTTTATGAAAAAAAAAAAATATTCATTATTTTCATAATACATTTTACAAAGAAATAATAATAGATTCGAAAACAGAATTATTGTTTAGATATTTTATTATCTTATCTGGCCCACATTATTGGTGGGTTTACCAAACAAAATCAAATGCATTAATTAATAAATTAAGCTTAGATCTTTATCTCACTCCTCTTTCAAAAGCCAGCCTAATCAATTTAAACTAATAAAGTAATAAGCTAGACATTTATTTTTCTCCTTTTGTCTAGTATTTAAGAATTGTTGTAGTTGAATGGGATCCCAAAATATGAATTCCTTTTCTTGAAGCTGAATTATACATTTGCATGGAAACGTTAAGAAAAATATAGCTAAAAGAGCCAATACCCTCGATTTTAGTGAAAAATTCCTTTCTTTTCAATTTTATGAATTTATTCTTACTAATTCTCTTTTGACTTCACAATGTTTATTTTGACTTCAGTGTTTACTGTTAGGTGACATTAATCTTAATTTAGAAGCAAAACCCGACCAGGATGTAGCTGATTTAACTGCCTTTCTATCTTCCCTGGATTATTCTCTTCCTCAACCATCACAAATGCATATTGGGGGTCATCATCTTGACCTGGTTTCATTAACTATTAAATCAGAAATTACCTCCAAAATCCTGCGAAGGGATGATAGAAAGGAAGGCAGTATTTATTTATTGCCTAAAGAAGGCAGTATTTATCTATTGCCTAAGTGGTTTACATTCAGGTACTGAAGCATTTTTCCCTATCTGTCCTGTTGGGCTCACACTCTAGCTCAGTGTTCTTCAACCTTTTTACACCTATGAACCGGCGGAAATAAAATAATTATTTTGTGGACCGGCAAACTAATAAGACTGAAATTTTTAAAAACCTCATTGCCGCCCCATCCCCGCGAGCTCGGTCCCATTAACCATCTGATCCCATCCGCACAAGCCTCAAATAGTTATGATTTTATATTGAACATATTTTATTAAAGTATAAAAAGAAACAATATTCTGTACAATTGTCATTTTATAAATATAAATAATACAGGGCAAGGATCAACAAAACCCCCGTCTCCCCTCCCCTTCACATATATCCCCTCTACTATCAAGAAAACTGAATAAGCCAAATTATTACAGAATGCTACACAAATATGCTAACAGAATACCACAGTCACACATGGCAGGAATGGTGTTAGGGGAGTGGAACTAGGGCAACTGCCTCCTGGTCAGAGAGAGCCCTAAGCCAGCTGGAAGCTAAAGATACACTGCCTGGGCTTTGCACTCCCCAGTTATGTCTAACATCAGCTCTAGCAGGATACATATTTTAAATCTGATATATTCTAATCACAAGATAGAAATAAAATTATTTTTTTTCTACCTTTTGTCGTCTCTGGTTTCTGCTTTCATCTTCTTTTCACTCTCTTCCATCCAGCGTCTGCCCTCTGTCTCTTCAATCCAGCATCTGCCTCTTCCATCCACTGTCTGCCCTCTACCCCTCCCCCTTCCATATGGTATCTGCGTTCTTTCTATGCCCTTCTCTCCTACACCAGATCTAGCATCTTTGTCCCTCTTTCCTTATTTTTCATCTGATCCCCCTTCCCAGCATCAATCTCTTTCTACTTTGTCATTCCTCTGTCTCTCCCCTTTCCCTCATCTGATCTCTCCATTCCATCCTGACTCCTTCCCCTCCTCTAATCTCTCTGCCAGCTGTTTCCTTCCAATGTTCCTCCTCCCCTGTCCAGCAGTACCTTCTCCCTTTCTTCCTCCCCTTATCCAACAGTAATTCTCATCCCTTCCCCTTCTCCCCTGTCAGCAGTAGCCCCTTCCCCTCCCTTGTCCAGGAGTACCCCTTCTCCCTTTCCTCCTCCCCTTATCCAACAGTAATTCTCGTCCCTTCCCTTTCCCCCCTGTCAGCAGTAGCCCCTTCCCCTCCCTTGTCCAGGAGTACCCCTTCTCCCTTTCCTCCTCCTCTTATCCAACAGTAATTCTCATCCCTTCCCCTTCTCCCCTGTCAGCAGTAGCCCCTTCCCCTCCCTTGTCCAGGAGTACCCCTTCTCCCTTTCCTCCTCCTCTTATCCAACAGTAATTCTCATCCCTTCCCCTTCTCCCCTGTCAGCAGTAGCCCCTTCCCCTCCCTTGTCCAGGAGTACCCCTTCTCCCTTTCCTCATCCCCTTATCCAACAGTAATTCTCGTCCGTTCCCTTTCCCTTCTCCCTTGTCAGCAGTAGCCCCTTCCCCTCCCTTGTCCAGGAGTACCCCTTCTCCCTTTCCTCCTCCTCTTATCCAACAGTAATTCTCATCCCTTCCCCTTCTCCCCTGTCAGCAGTAGCCCCTTCCCCTCCCTTGTCCAGGAGTACCCATTCTCCCTTTCCTCCTCCTCTTATCCAACAGTAACTCTCGTCCCTTCCCTTTCCCTTCTCCCCTGTCAGCAGTAGACCTTTCCCCTCCCTTGTCCAGGAGCACCCCTACTCCCTTCCCTCTCCAGCAAATGTTTCCTCTTTGTAGGCTAGCGGCAGCTTTGTGTGCTTTTAACTTCAGCACACAGCTGCTCCTAAGCAGTATTTTAGCCGCGGATTTATGAGGCAGCCTCGGGGCCTTTGGTAGGCCGGCCCGCTTTGATGATGCGTTATGGGCCGGCCTATCAAAGGCCCCCGAGGCTGCCTCATGAAACTGCGCTAAAATACTGCCTAGGGGCAGCTATGTGCCGAAGTTAAAAGCACACAAAGCTGCCCCTGCTTGTCTGGGGGTGCTGAGACATACGCGGCAGGAGTAGGAGGTGGAAGGCAGGAGTGTCGGCATAGCGATGGCACATAAAGTTGCACATCAGCTGACGCCGGCACTTTTTGCTGTGGCTGGGGACCCGAATCCTTCGCGGACCGGCAACATTTTTTTGCGGACCAGCGGTTGAAGAACTGTGCTCTAGCTAATGTACCTGGAGCAATGGGGGATTAAGTGATTTGCCCAGGGTCACAAGGAACAGCAAGGGATTTTTTTGAACTCACAACCTCAGGGTGCTGAGGCTGTAGCTCTAATCACACCTTGGTCAGATCACTTCATTTATTATTTTTCACTGGGATGGACTAAGCCAGGGGTGTCCAATGTCGGTCCTCGAGGGCCGCAATCCAGTTGGGTTTTCAGGATTTCCCCAATGAATATGCATTGAAAGCAGTGCATGCACATAGATCTCATGCATATTCATTGGGGAAAACCCGACTGGATTGCGGCCCTCGAGGACCGACATTGGACACCCCTGGACTAAGCAATATAATTTTAAAAGAAAAATCACATAAATAAGACATTCTTATCAGGAAATCACCTAACCCACTTGAATTTTGGAAACGAGTCGATCTACTACTGGAAGACAATATCCATGAATTTCCATCTAACTGGAAAACCTTATGTAACACTATTTTAGATGAAATTGCTCCTAAATACATTGTAAAGAGACAAGCAAATGATTCTAAAAAAAAAAATGGTATGATGCAGAGTTATTAGAAATGAACAGTACGCTTTTATGAGAAGAAATGTCTAAAATCAAAATCAGTTACAGATAAAGAAAATTGGAGGAAGGAAGTTAGAAATTATAAATCGCTACTAAGAGTGAAACAAAAAGCATACTATTCAGATAAAGTAGGGAATACTAGTACCAACGTTAAAAAATTGTTCCACTTAGTCAATAATGTGTTTAATGTAACTAAAAAACCACAACCTTTTGGTTGCTTCTGCCTTCTGCTGACGAACTAGCGAATTTCTTCTGTTCCAAGGTTTCTAGTTTAAGATCTTGCTTGCCTTGCTCAGATATTTTTGGCTATCATCATAGTATGATAGAAGAAGTTCGTGCAGATCTATATTGGTCTACATTTGACTACCCAGAATGGGACGATTTTTCCAAATTATTTTATAAATATGCTAAATCATATTGTCTGCTCAATCCCTGCACTCCTAACCTTATGGCAATTGCCTCTTTAAGCTTTAAATTGAAATTATTTGAATGGCTATCTGACTCTTTAGAAACAGAAATATTTCCACATGAGGAAGGTAATATAATTATTACGCCAATAATTAAAAACATCAAAGAATCCATTTCATTACCGTCTTAACTGCAGACCTATTGCATCCATTCCGTTTTTTGTAAAAATTATGGAGGGTCTTGTTTAAATTCAGCTCACTAAATATCTTTAGCAACATTTCCTACTGCACGATTCTCAATCAGGTTTCAGAACCTATTTTAGCACTGAGATAGTGCTGGCTACATTATTAGACCATTTAAATAGCCTACTGAGTAAGGGTAACAGTACGTTGGTGCTTCAGTTTGACCTAAGTAGTGCCTTTGATTTGGTAGATCACACCAAATTATTGGCTTGTTTGATGCTTTTGGCCTACAGGGTAATGTTCTTCTGTGATTTTAAAGGGTTTTTGGAATTCAGACAGTATCAGGTCAAGTTTAATAATCGGTTTTCCTTTTAACTAGAAAAATCCAAGTGGTGTACCCCAGGGTTCCCCACTCTCACCCACATTAGTTAATGTATATCGCTCCTCCTTGGGCTACAGTTTGACTAAACTAGGTACAGAACTGTTCAGCAATGCTGATGATATTACAATTATAGCAAACTAGTCTTGTAGCCCGTTACATTAACGGGTGCTAGAATATATGTGTGTGTGTCTCTCTATTTCTTTCTCTCTCTCTCTCTCCTTAGCTGCTTTCTTTCTTTCTGTCTTTCTTTTTCCTTGGCTGTCCATCACCACCCCTTGCCTGCTCCCCCTGTCCATTCTCCCTTCCTTTTACCTCCCCTGTGTCCACCACCACCCCTTCACAGGTCTCCTTATGCAGCAGCACCCCTTCTCCCTTTGTTTTACCTCCCCCCTGTCCAGCAGCACCTTCCTTCGCCCCCTGTCCAACATTAGGCCTCCGTTCCTTTTTCTTCACCCCCCCTGTCCATCAGCACCTCTTTCCTTCTCCCCCCTGTCCAGCAGTAGGCGTCCCTTCCTTTTTCTCCCCCCCTCCTCCTTCTTATCCCTATGATACACTTACCTTGCTCTGCCCCTGATCAGAGGCTCCCGACAGCCGCCCAGTTGCACCCATTGGAAAAGTTCCCTCTGCGGCATCCCGCACCCCTCCTGACGCGACTCCCGCTGTCCCACACCTGCCCCTGTGTCTTTCTTCTTGTTTTTCTGTGTCCCTTCCTCCCTCTGTCTGTCTGTCCAAAGCAGCATTCCCTCCCCCCACACCAGTTCCCTGTGCCCCTGCCCCTGTGTCTTTCTTCTTGTCTTTCTGTGTTCCTTCCTCCCTCTGTCTGTCTGTCCAAAGCAGCATTCCCTCCCCCCACACCATTTCCCTGTGCACCTGCCCCTGTGTCTTTCTTCTTGTCTTTCTGTCTCCCTTCCTCCCTCTGTCTGTCTGTGCAAAGCTGCATTCCCTCTCCCTTCCATTTCCCTCCCCCCACACCAGTTCCCTTTGCCTGCATTAGCGTTTCCTCTACCCTTTTTCCCTTCCCACAGTCGTGACTACAAACGCGGGCCCGAGTCCTTTGCCGGCCCCCCCCTTCCCTTCCCGTGGGCCCGACTACACATGGCGATTCAAGCAGCATGTGCTGCAGTCTTCACATGCTGCTTCGGGTTCTTCTACTGGCCTGATTTACTCTGGCACGTCCGGAGCAAATCAGGGCAGTAGAAAGGCCCGAAGCAGCGTGTGAAGACTGCTGGACACGCTGCTTAAATCGGCAGTCGGGCCCGCGGTAAGGGAAGAGGGGGGGCGGCAAATGACAGCGGAAAGTTGCTGGGCTCCTCGGTGGGGGTGCTGAGTGGCCGCGATCCCTCTACTCCCAGACCTCCCCCCCCCCCCCTCGGAGGAACGGAGATCGAGTTGCCGCCATTTTGAATATCGTTCTGCCCTGCTCCTTGCCTTAGTATATTTTTAAGTTGAAAGACACGGTGGCGGTGGCTCCTCTCAAGATCCCTGACTGCATTGGACTTCCGATGCAGGTGGGGATCCTGAGAGGAGTCGCTGCCTGTTCTTTCAACTTAAAAATATAGTAAGGCAAGGAGCAGGGCAGAGCGAAGAACATTGATTCCCATAAGATCATCCGCCTCGGGGGAGACAAACGCCACGTCCGACATCAGCCTCGGGGGAGGAGAGAGGACTTCAGGCAAGGAGCAGGGCAGATCAAAAAACAGCACGGGCCGACAGGCGCTGTGTCAGACATCCGTCTCGGGGGAGGAGAGAGAGTGTTTCGAGCGCATGCCACTCCTATCTGAGATGTTGTACATCTCACAGAAAACGGACCCACGCGATAGGACTGCGCATGCGTGGCCTAGCGTTTTATTATTAGCAAATATAATGTAAATTCACTCGTATATTTTCAATAATATTTCTTAAGAATCATATCAACTTATAAAGAAAACGGTGCTCAGAGACACGGAGGTGAAAACAAGGGGCGAACCCTAAAACTATCACCTCACCACCCAATCATCGCATAATCAATATATTTAGTTGATATCAAAAAGTCTTTATGCTGCTGTCTACCAACAGGTGGTCACTCTCATACAATCATTGGTCAGAAAGTTGTTCAAAAAATATTCAGAAGGCAAACTTATCTTTAATGCCAGGTTCCGACGTGGCCTTTTTAGGTCCTGCGTCAATCAACCAAAAATCTGAATTCAAAGAGTTACTTCAAAGGTGGAAGTGTCTCAAAAATTTAGATTCATTTCAGTTCATTTAAGGCTGTAGCTGGAAAAATTATCTCCCTTCACCGAGGTTAACAGCCATCTCTGTCCTCCCCTTTCATTTCCCTTCCTTCCCCGGAGGTCTGGCATCTTTCCTTTTTTTTGTCTCCATCCCCGCAGCTGCAGCAATGGACTCCACCATCCCCAGATACACCATCTCTCCTTTTCTCAACAACTCTTTCATTTAGCATCTCTCCCTCCTTCCCCACAACCCCAGGTCCACCAACTCTCCCTTTCTCTTCCAAACTACCCTCCTATCCAGTATCTCTATCCCCCTCAGTGGCGTACCTAGGGGGGGGGGGGGCGGGGGGGGCGGGCCGCCCCGGGTACCAGCCCTAAGGGGGTGTTCCCGGCCTTGCCGTTCAGTCCCCCGCCACCCCCGAAGGACCGCTCGCCCCACTGACCTTCCTGCACCATCTGTGAAGCAGCCCGCAGCAGGATCGCGAAGTCAGCGTCAGCATCCCTGCGCTGCTTCCTGCGCCGCGATCCCGCCCCACCCTGAAGGCCTGATGCCCCGACCCACCCCGAAGGACAAGTTTCAAGTTTCAAGTTCAAGTTTCAAGTTTACCTTTATTTGATGAATCGCTTATCACAGTACCTAAGCGATGTACAATTAAAAACGTCTGACGTCAGAGGAGGGGCGGGACCGTGGCGCAGGAAGCAGCGCAGGGATCGCTGACGCTGACTTCGCGATCCTGCTGCGGCTGTTCATAGGTGGTGCGGGGAGGCCAGGGGGGCGAGCGGTCCTTCGGGGTGGGTCGGGGCATCAGGCCTTCAGGGTGGGGCGGGCGGGCAGGCAAGCAGGCTTTCAAGGGGGAGGGGGTGACAGGCAGGCAGGCAGGCCTTCAAGGGGGGACAGGCCTTCGGGGGGGGGTGCAGGCCTTCAAGGGGGGCAGGCAGGCCTTCAGGGGGGGTGCAGGCCTTCGGGGGGGGGGGGGGGGCCTTTGGGGGGGTGCAGACCTTCAAGGGGGTGCAGGCCTTCAAGGGGGGGACAGGCCTACAAGGGGGGGGACAGGCCTACAAGGGGGGGGGGGACAGGCCTTCAAGGGGGGGTGCAGGCCTTCAAGGGGGGTGCAGGCCTTCAAGGGGGAGACAGGCCTTCAAGGGGGGGAAAGGCAGGCAGGCCTTCAAGGGGGGGGACAGGCCTACAAGGGGGGGGGACAGGCCTACAAGGGGGGGGGCAGGCCTACAAGGGGGGGGACAGGCCTACAAGGGGAGGGACAGGCCTACAAGGGGGGGTGCAGGCCTACAAGGGGGGGTGCAGGCCTTCAAGGGGGAGACAGGCCTTCAAGGGGGGGAAAGGCAGGCAGGCAGGCCTTAAAGGGGGGACAGGCCTACAAGGGGGGGACAGGCCTACAAGGGGGTGGGACAGGCCTTCAAGGGGGGGACAGGCCTTCGGGGGGGTGCAGACCTTCAAGGGAGTGCAGGCCTTCGGGGGGGGTGCAGTCCTTCAAGGGGGTGCAGGCCTTCAAGGGGGGGAAAGGCAGGCAGGCAGGCCTTCAAGGGGGGGACAGGCCTACAAGGGGGGGAGAAGCTACAAGGGGGTGGTACAAGCCTTCAAGTGGGGGACAGGCCTTCGGGGGGTGCAGGCCTTCGGGGGGTGCAGACCTTCAAGGGGGGGACAGGCAGGCAGGCCTTCAAGGGGGGGACAGGCCTACAAGGGGAAGGGACAGGCCTTCAAGGGGGGTGCAGGCCTTCAAGGTGGGACAGGCAGACCTTTAAGGGGGGACAGGCCTTTGGGGGGGGACCATGATTTAGAAGTACACAGAGGGAAGGGGGTGTTCAAAGAGACATGCATATGCCAAACTTTGGGGGGGGAAGAAATAATGGGTCTGAAAATAGAGGAGAGGGAGAGAGATGATGGACCATGGGATTTAGGGAGGGAAGGAACAAAGGGAGAGAAATTGGACACAAGGGATGGTGTGGAGGAGGGATAGAGATACTGGATAGGAGGGTAATTAGGAAAAGAAACGGAGAGATGGTGGACTCTGGGATGGTGGGGAAGGAGGGAGAGATGCCGGATGAAAGGGTATTTAAGAAAAGGTGGATCTGTGGAGGGAGATGAAAAAAAGGAAAGATACCAGACTTCCTGGGAAGGGAAGGGAAATGGAAAGGGAGGAAGAGTTGGCAGATGGATGGTTAGCATGCAGAAAGAAGGAGACCCTGGCAAGCAAGTTATCAGAAGAAAACCAGAGCCTTGGACCAACAAAATTTGAAATATAACCAGACAACAAAAGGTAGAAAAATTAATTTTATTTTCTGTTTTGTGATTATAACATGTCAGATTTGAAATGTGTATCCTGCCAGAGCTGGTGTTGGACTGCAAACGTGAGCTAGGATTTAACAGAAAGAGGAAAAGTCCTTTTTGTTTCTTTATTTTATTTACACCACAGCGCCAGTGTGGTTAGGAGAAGCCAAAGGGGGTGAAAAAGCTATAAAACCCACCAGGAGTTTTGAAAAAAATCACCCAACTGGGCAGGAAAATCGAATTGAAAAACCAATTCAATAGGGCTGAATCGAATCAAAATTTTTTTTTCCTGTATCTGGCAGCATTAGTTTGCGCTACTGTCTTAGACTTTAGGACCTGGGATTGGGGAGAGATGGCATCCTCAGTACTTTATAATGCAAGTGAAACGAGGATTTGGTCAGACTTTTGAAGGGTCTGCAGAAAAAAAATATTGTATAGGCCGGGGACATGAGACAGCAGGAAATGGGAACTTTTCTTCCTTCTATTTTTGTGAATGGAAAGGCTGAGGATGTCAGAGAGGTCAGTTAAAATATGTGCTTTATAAGAAAATATAATAATGTGTTTTATAAAGTTTATAGCATAGCTGGCCTACCCAGTGAGGTGTTCCTAGTGGTGATGGTGGCAGCGTGTCAATGTGTTGAGAGGAAGAGGTGGTCTGGGAAATTCTGCTGAGCAAACTACGGGCCCATTTCCACCCCCCAGTTAGTCCACTCCACTCAACTGATTCACACACTGAGTGGGTCTTTGGGTGTTGTTTTGGGATCTCTTCCAGTGGTTTATCTCCTTCTGGTCCAAGGAAGGAAACTTTGTTATCCTTAGCATTGACCTACAGAATATGTTTGTAACAGCGCTGCTTGTGTGGCATTAGGCTATGTAGTGATCGAAAGAAAAAAACAGACCTTTGCACATTTTTGCACTATATGGTGGGTGTATGAGGATATTCACATTTCCTGCACAGCTAAGTCCATGTGAAGTTACCTTGTGCTGTATTTGACATCTAGCAAGGTCTCTGTTTGAAAGGAAAGATCTAAACTTAAAAATGAAGTGGCCAGAAGTTATGGTAAAAGCAGATAGTGTAGCTGGTTTTAAGAAAGATTTGGACAAATTCCTGGAGGAAAAGTCCATAATCTGTTATTAAGACATGGGGGAAGTGTCTGCTTGCCCTGGATCGGTAGCATGGAATGTTGCTACTCTTTGGGTTTTGACCAGGTATTAGTGTCCTGGATTGGCTACCATGAGAATGGGCTACTGGGCATGATGGACCATTGGTCTGACCCAGTTAGGCTATTCTTATGTTATGTTCTCATCTGTAGGGGCCTTTGTTTTCACTTCTTATTTTAATGTATTTTTTTTCTGGGAACTTATCAGTGTTTTTTATAATGGGAACAAAAATGGAAGAGAATTAATGTGTGTGGAATGGGGGGTAACTAATTTCTTCAGCTAAATAATTCAATCCACTTCAAACAGACATAGGAGAACTTGTGCACCATTCACACACCCTCCAACCAAAAACGTCAAAAGAAAAAAACTGTTCGACAACCTCCTAGCCATTCGAGCTGCAACACTCGACCTCCAACCCTACAACCAATTGACATCAACCACAGACTGCAAAACCTTCAAAAAGAAATAAAAACCCTTCTAGTCAAAAAACACATAAAACCGAACTAACACAATCAGAACTGTCCCAAGCATCACCTGCAACTACTCCATATGTACTTCTAATGTCATGACAATTTAGACATAATTTATGTTATGTTATGTTTGGAATAATGGTTACATATATGAGGTTCAATAAAAGAAAATTTTCACTGCCTGTTTCTATTCTGACCATTTATTCCATTTCATGGTTATTGCAAAAAAAAAAAAAAAAAAAAAAAATTTTTTTACATGGGGGGGGGGGGTGTCAAAAAATGATGGGCCCCGGGTGCCACATACCCTAGGTACGCCACTGATCCCCCTACACCATCCCTTATTTCCAATTTCTCTCCCTTTCTGTTCCTTCCCTCCCTAAATCCCATTGACCACCATCTCTCTCCCCTGTTTTTAGACCCATTGTTTCTTCTTCCCCCTCCCTCCCCCCCAGTCCAGCATATGCAAGTCTCTTTGGACCCCATTCCTCTGTATTTCTACACAAGGGCCCCCCAAAGGCCTGCATGTTCCCCCCTTCTTTGTAGCGCCCTTCGGTTTCCCCCCTTGGCCTCCTGGTCTCACCTTCAGCTAATTAGGGCAGACTGCATAGGATTGCCAGTGCTGTAGTTATCCTTAACAGGTTGCCGTTGGCCTCCATAGCACATTCCCTCTTCCGCGGTCCTGCCCATCCTCTGAGCTCAGGGGCATGATCGTGGCAGAGGGAACGTGCTAAGGTTGCCGACAGAAGCCTGTTGAGAATCGCTACAGCACCGGCGATCCTCTGCAGGCTGCCCTAATTAGCTGGTGAGACCGGGAGGCCAGGGGCGAAGCCAAAGGACGCTACAAAGAGCGCCTATGTACTGCATCACTTCCTGACTGACCCGAAGGCCCCCTAAAGCAGGATCAGCAGCGGCAGTGGACGGCCAGCATGAGGCAGCACTGCCACTCCTGCTCTAGGAGACCTGAATGAATCAATGATCCCAATTAAAAAAAACTAAAACAAATGAATCAATTCAAATCAATTCTCTAAAGTGAATCGATATGAATTGACAAATCGGGCAACACTATTGAACATACAGCTTCAGGTGTGGTCCTGTGCTTGGTATAGTTTATTTTGAAAGGCAGGGCTCTGCGATCGACTCGCGTTGTCTTTGCAATCAACTGGTAGATCGCGATCAACGTGTTGGGCACCCCTGTTTAAAGGTAATATCCTGTGGATTATCAGTTATTTCTGTATTGCTTGGTAGACTGGTATAATCCTTACGAATGGGTTATATGCCTCACCGCTACCAGCAGGTGGAGACTGAGTACAAACTTGTATATCAGGCTAGATTCTCCCCTAACAATCCAGTCTGTCTCAGTCTCCGTAGCAGGTGGTAAGATTAATTCAGCTCCCCTCTTAGTACTGTTGGAACTTTGTTTTGGACTCCTGAGTTCCCCTTTTGTGCCGGATAGAGCTTGGACGGGCCCTGTATGAGGATCCATCCGACCTCAGGGGTGTTAAACCCGGCTAGTCTTATGCTGGGTCCCTCCCCCACTTTCCTCCACCTCCCCATATTTTTGCAGAGGTGCCTCAGCTGGCGGCCTGTCCCCCTGGTTGGTCAGCCCTCCAGCTTTGAGAGCCGTGGAGTCTGTTCTGTTTAAGCGGGGGGGAAAAATCCTGAGGTGTGCCAGTATAAAGGGTTAATTTCCCTTTAAAACTGCTTTTTTTTCTGCGTTTTCTCAACTAACTGGCACTTTTCCTTGCAGCTAGGGCACTTTTCAGCACAATGAGCACTTTTAAAGGGAAAAATTGCTCATTTTGCTCCAGACCAGTGTTCCCGCTAAGCTGCGCTGGCCTGCGCTCGCGCACAAAATATTACATCGCAGCGCACAAGTTTCTCTTCACAGCGCACACACGCGTCGCAAAGGTAAGGGGAGGTAAGGTAAGGGGACGCATTGGGGGGATTGCACTTCCCCACAATTGCCATGCTTCGGTTCCTCTTCTTCCTTCCTTCCTCCCCCCCCCCCCCCGCGGGACCCTGCGGCACCATCAACTCTTACTCCCTCTAATGTCGGCCCTGCAGCTCCAGACTTCCTCGCACCTTCTCCCCTCCCCCTTTGGATCGCTATTATTTTAAATGTTATAGCCGCGGAGCTGTATCCATCAGTGGAGATGTCTAACCTCGGCCTGCCCCGGAACTCTTACTGCAACAGTGACTTCCTGTTCCTGCCTAGACGGGCGGCTGCTGCAGTAAGAGTTCCGGGGCAGGCCGAGGTTAGACATCTCCACTGATGGATACAGCTCCGCGGCTATAACATTTAAAATAATAGCGATCCAAAGGGGGAGGGGAGAAGGTGCGAGGAAGTCTGGAGCTGCAGGGCCGACATTAGAGGGAGTAAGAGTTGATGGTGCCGCAGGGTCCCGCGGGGGGGGGGGGGGGGAGGAAGGAAGGAAGAAGAGGAACCGAAGCATGGCAATTGTGGGGAAGTGCAGAGCTGCAGGGAAGAGTGTTGCGGTACCCAGCTGGAGGGAGAAGGAAGATGAGGGAGGGAATTAAAGGAGATGCCAGGGCTTGGAGCGTAGGAGGAAGGTATGCCAGTCTAAGGGAAAAGGAAGGGGGAGATGTGAGAGCATGGAGGGGGAGCGAAAGATGGAAGAAAAGGAAAGGAGAGAGATGCCAGAGAATCAGGGAAGGGGAGATACCAGACTATGAGGAGAGGTGTGGGAGAGGGAAGGCGAGGAGAGAGATGCCAGACCAATGGGGTGAAAGGAGAGATGGAAGGGGGAGGCATACAGTTTCTGGAAGGGGCATAGAAGGAGAGAAGATGCCATATAGGGGAAGAGAGACGGCAGACAGTGGATGGAAGGAAGAGAGTTACAAGAAGATGAGGAAAGGAGAAACCACAGAAGACAAAGGTAGAAAAAAATTTCTATTTATTTATTGCTTTAGGAGACATGTGTCACTGTTTCTGTGAAGCATTGTATGCAGAGTCCAGCTTCTTGCTGGTTCAATTTAACCTTTGTCTATGTATTTTTATTTTATCCCCCCTTTTACAAAACTGTGAAGCGTTTTTAGCACCAGCCTTGGTGGTAGCAGCTCTGATGCTCAGAATTTTATGAGCATCAGAGCTGTTACCTCCGTAGCTAAAATCCACACTACAGTTTTGTAAAAGAGGGAGGGGTTAGTTTGTGATTACATATTCCTTACTAGGCGAAGGTGTTTTCTGTGTTCTGTGTGTTCGAAAGACATGGTTTTCTGTTAGGATTGACGGTGTAGGATTGATCTGTGCTGGTCTGGCTTGTTTAGTTTTACAATGGGTGTATTGATGTACTGCTCACTGCAATATGTAAGATGCTGCCTTTTCCTAGGTACTCATGTGTGACGTGTGGTTTGTTACTAAAAATCATGTTTTTCTTACAGATGGGGGGGGGTGCCAAAAAATGATGGGCCCCGGATGTTACATATGCTAGGTACGCCACTGTATGTAAAGATACCAGAAAGCTGGCGTAGCAAAAACTTCTAAGTTTTGAGTATTTAACCCTCCCACAATCTCACGGGCACTCGTTTCAAGTTTATTGAGATTTTGATTTAAACGCAATATCAAATATTTTCAATGCGTATAACAAAAATAAATTTGGGGAAATAAATAAAACCATTTGAACCAGTGTTCCCGCTAAGCTGCGCTGGCGTGCGCTGGCGCACAAAATATTACATCGCAGCGCACACGTTTCTCGTCACAGCGCACGATCGGAAGAGGCGTACGGCAGATGGCAGGGCGGCGAGAGGAGAATCGGGCGAGTTGGCTCATAACTTGCTGGCGCCCGATATTTTTGGCTCACGGTGAAAAAAGTTTGCTCACAACACCCGCCCGCTTAGAGGGAACACTGCTCCAGACGCGAGGTACTCCTGGCTGGCCTGTGCAAGCGTTGTGCAGGCGGGAGCGGTGGGGTAGCCTCGTCGGCAGTGGATGCTGGCAGCCAGGGCACTCCGCTGCATGTACCTCGTAAGTCAACTTCGGATCATGGGGAAGCCCAGGCTTCCCTTGGCCCACACAGAGGGTTCCCCAGCTGCTGACTGTCAGGGAGAAAAGGCCTCCCAGTGTTGGGTAGCCAGGAGGGCTCTTCCGAACAGAGACAGTTGCGCAAGTTGGATGTCAGCCGGGTCCTTCGCTCTTATGTGCAGAAGACCCAGAAGATCAGGAAATCAGATCATCTCTTTGTTCTTCTAGCGGGTCCTCGTAAGGGGAATGGCGCTTCTAAGGCTACTATTGCGTGCTGGATCAAGGAGACTATTGCTTCCGCTTATCTTCTGAAGAAGCCTGTTCCAGTATTTCTCAAGGCTCATTCCACTAGGGGTCAGGCAGCTTCTTGGGCTGAGTCTTCTCTAGTGCCTTCAGTGGATATTTGCAAGGCTGCAGTTTGGTCTTCTCTGCATTCCTTTGTCAGATATTATTGTGTGGATGTTCAAGCGCATCAGGGCTTGGTATTCTGTAGTACGTCCCATTCGTAAGGACTATACCAGTCTACCAGGCAATACAGAATGAGAAATTAGGTTCTTACCTGCTAATTTTCTTTGTTAGCCTGTAGACTGGTATAGTCCCCCACCCTATCTGTCTTTGTGGAGTGATTGTGGGTTTTTGTTTTGCTCGCGTGCAGATTTTGTGTTTTTCTGCAGATTCTAGTATTTTTCTAGGGCCAGGGAGAAGTAAGAACTGCGGCTATGGCTCAGCTAGCTTAGCTGGTAAGCTGTGGGGATGTTTTCTATACAAGGACTAAGATCTACACGTGTTCCAACAGTAGTTTATAAGTATTTGTTGTTTTTCCACTCCTGTTCGGAGTGTGTTCTACTGTTTTTCAGTTGAAGTCTTTCTTTCCTAGGTTCTGCTTGGCTATTCGGCAGATTGGATTGCTAGGGGGGAATGTAGCCTGATACACAAGATTGTTCTCAGTGTCCACCTGCTGGTAGCAGTGAGACATATAACCCATTCATAAAGACTATACCAGTCTATAGGCTAACAGAAAGAAAATTAGCAGGTAAGAACCTAATTTCTCCTTCCTTCTGTTCACTAGACCCCTCTAATGTTGGTAATACTTTAGGAAATAAAGAAAAATTTTTTTAGAAAGAAAAAGTGAAACTAAAGAAGACTCAAACATTAGTGGGATCTAATGTAAGTCCCACTTCACTGGATAATGGAGGAAGTGGAGGAGTCCTGTTGAGAGGACTTAAAGAAGCTCCTGAAGATGAATGATGATCTTTATTAGAAGTTTTCTCTAACGTAGTTGGAAGTAAATGGTGATCCATTGGACTAGTTATTGCAGGGTGGAACTCTTTGGGTTGATCTTCTTCTTACTCATTGTAAATAAAATAAAATTCAAATGTCTTACCGAATCAGAAACTTGCCTCAGTTCCTCATAGGTCCTCGTGGCTCCAAGGGGCGTGCCCTTAGGGGCGCCGCAGCTGTGGCGTCTTTTTTTTTTTTTTTTTTTTGCACCGAGGAAACAGACCCTGATGATGTCATCGTCCATCTCCTCAGGTGCCTGCAGAATCCATCAGGCAAGGCCCATTTATCATAATCATATCTGGGGGGGGTTAACTTTAATTTTATTTGTAAATAATTTAATGTCCTCATAACTTGAAGAAGTTAAAACTAAAATAATTAAACCTATTTTATGAAAAGTATCTGGATCATGTACTATCCCACTGTGCCATGAAAATTTTGAAAGGTGTGTACCTCTAATAAACCTGAAAAATGCTGATGTCTTTCTACTTGAATGGGGTTTTACTTTATCCTAGGACAAGCAGGCAGCATATTCTCTCACATGGGTTACAGAAAGTAACTGTGCTTTCTCTCTCCCTTCCCTTCCTCCTCCCCAGCAGGCTTTGATAGCTACAGAGGAGGACCACCTGCTGTCCTTAATGGAAACTTTGCACAGCCTCAGTTCTCTGGGAGAGAATACTCTGCAATCCCTTACACACTCAGGGTAAGCACCATTTGTGTTAAATAGAAAAATGCAGTGGTGATTGGAAATACTGACCCTTCTTTTGCAGATACCTGAGTTTCTCCCTACCATCTGCAGCCTACAAGCTGTTTGATACATTTAGGGTCTTGAAGGAGCTGCAATAATTGGGACTCCACTGCCACCAAAGGCTTTTTAAATGCTGCTTCCATGGTGCCTTAAACACGTACTATACAACAAGTAAATTTGGGAGTAAACACTCTTTAAAGAACCAAAGTTCTTTAGTGTTAGCAACTTACCAATGGGCTATTTTTGGTGCATTGCAAATGGTAAAAGTGTATGTCCATATACAAAACCATTAATTGGTGAGATACAGAATAAATGGGCTACATTCAGAACTGCCTTTTATGCTATTCATATTAAGTAAGACACCTCTGGGTACAGGGATGTTACTTGAGCTATTAATGAAAAGGCATGAACTAAATAGTTGGGATGGAATGTTTTTTCACTTAGATAATTGTGTTGGAAGCAGCTAGCCTTTAAGGGTCAGTGGCCATATCAAGGGGATTTGAACCAGGCTTTCCTGGTTTTTAGTCCAGTGCTCTAATCATTAGGCTACTCTTCACTCCCTATACCTGTTTGAGCCTTTGCTTGTAAACGTGGTTTAAAAGTTGCAGTTTTTCTGTTCTCAATATTTAACAGCTGATAAGTAACTAAGAGTTGTAAGTGCCTGAGTGTTTTAATACTCGTGCTATGACTTCACTTGTATCCAAGAAGAGCATGTAGCTCCTTGGCCCTTCATATTGATGCAAATAGCTTTGAATATAGCTTTTGGTTTGGACGCTCACTTGTAGGTATTTAGACAGTTTGCAAATGATTCTACTGCTGCTTTTAGATAAGTGCTGCCAACTATCAGTGTAATATTAAAACAAGTCTGTTCTAATATAAAGTGCACAATGGATAAACCTGTTTAAAAGCTGTTATTGAACTAGGTTAAATGGTGTCTTCTTCCTCTCCTCTTGCTTGTTGTACACATAGCTTTATTTTTCCCTACTGAGCAGAGTTGTGTTTCTATTCTTCTTTCCACAAATAGATTTCTATTCTTTCCCCTGTACCTGCTCTTGATGCTTTTCCTTCCTCCTCTTAGTAACTGCCCCTCCAATTCCTTCTTCCCTAGAACTAGTGCTGCTTTCCACTCCTGCTGTGCTTAGCACTAATCTCTCTTGTTTTGCCTTTCAGTATCTAGCCTTTACCTTCCTCCCTAGCATTTGGCCCTGATATTTCTCCTTTGAGTGGTTGAAGCCTGTGTTCCAGCTTTTGACTGATACATTCAGTGCCAGCCTAGGGATGTAGGCCCATGGCACCACATTTTGAAAATGCTCATAGTATGGGCACTGAGAACAGGTTAAAGCAAACGCTTTGGCCGGCTTTGTGCAATCTTGTACTAACTGGGACAAAGGTATTACTTTCTGCCATGTTCTCTGGCCAGCAGCACAAATTTGGTAAGGCCAAAATATCCTTGCCCTCCATGCTGCTTTAGTATGCTTCCTATTTTGTCCCCTCCCCCCCTTAAAATAAAAAAAGGTCTGGTGGTGTAGGTCAGTGTTTCTCAACTCCTTCAAGCCAAGTACCTCCTAAGTCTAACAAATATCAACCGAGTACCCCCAACCACCAACTGCCCAAGCTCTGCCCCAACCCTCACTCCCTTACTAATTGTAATGCAATTTCTTCCATTCATTTTCATAGGTACACAATATACTCAGCAGATGTAAATTCTCAAAACTGACACATTTCAATCACTAAATTGAAAATAAAATAATTTTCCCTACCTTTGTTGTCTGGTGATTTTTATTTCTCTAATCATCTTTTCCCAATCTTTGGTTGCACTTCAGGGCTGCCTTACCCATTGACTTTTTTTTTCCTTCTTTACTTTCTGCCCTGCATCCACCTTTCCTTCTGAAATCACGGGGATAATACTAGTACAAACTAGGGGAAGTCAGAAAATGCTTCAATCAAAAATATGAACTGACCTCACTTCACTGTAGTAACCTGTGTATGGAGTGTGATCAAAAATTGTTTAAAGTCACTCGACATGAAACTCTACAAGGAAGGAATACACCCTCCTAGAATTGATACAGAGTTTACCTTCCAGTCATTGCAACTGTTTCAATTAAGATCGCACTTCAAGTCAGGATACAGAAAATATTGTATCACAGCCTTTCAAATGCTTCAAAACATCATGGTTTTCTTTTTTTCTTCTTAAACTTTATCAAATCAACATCACTTGAACTGGATGAGTTGTAAAATAATAACTTACCTTTATGAAGAGTTCGGGGTCCCAACGTGGCCCCGTTTCGTTTTCTTCCTCAGGAGACCCAATCATAAATGTAATAAAAGTCCTTTAAAGCTTTGAATAATGTTAGACTTGGTGATGTATAAACGTTCCTATAAAACAAAAAATTATAACAAGGTCGGGTGTGAGAGTCAAAAGCTCCTCCGTAACGTGAAATAAAGGCTCAACCTTGCAGTGACATAAAGTTGAACTCTGGGGGGTCAAGATGATGCCAAAATAACGGAAAGAAGAAGACTATTGTAGTGGGAAAAAAAACCCGGCCAGGGAGAGATGGGGCATGGCCAGAGACTTATCAAAATTCAACTTAAATCCCGAGTAGTCCCCATATTTTTGAAAAATAGTCATCAAATTAGACAAGGAGACTATTGGATCCAAGAGATGGACCAGGAGATCATCCGCAAAGGCCGATAGTTTAAATTCAGCAGCTCCAATCTGGATCCCCTTACTTTACTGATTAGATAAGATATCCCTAAGCAAAGGATCTAATGGCAGAGCAAAAAGAAGAGGGGAAAGAGGACAGCCCTGACGCATCCCGCGATTGATCAGAAACGGCTTGGAGTTGAGCCCATTGGCCTGCAGAAAAGCTTGAAGCGAGTGACAGAGCACACGTATGGCTTCCTGGAAAAAGCCACACAAACCGTAATGGTCCAGGACCGCAAAAAGGAACTGCCAGGACACCCGGTCAAATGCCTTTTCAGCACCAAAACTAAAAAGAAGTGATGAAATCTGCATCCGTTTGACATATTCTAATGTAGCCAAGATGGGTCTTACATTACCGGTACTAGTACGACCTCACACAAAACCGACCTGAGGTGGCACTATCAACTGTGGCAGATAACAAGCCAATCGGTTGGCCAGGATGTTAGCGAATAGTTTAGCCTGAATGTTCAAAAGAGAGATGGGGCGATAAGAGGACGAGTGCTCCAGGTCCTTATTTGGTTTTAATAAGACAATCTGTGTGGTTGTGAGCAAGGCAGCCATGGAGCCCTGTGGAACTGAGGAATTAAAGGAAGCCAAAAGGACAGGAACTATTTGGTCGCACATCAATAATAATAAAATGCTAGAGGCGCATGCGCTCTTGAAAATTCGTGAGCGCTGGAGCCCTGAGGTGTGCTTCTGTGGCAACATTCTAAACCTCAGGGCGCATGCGGGGGCTGGAGGCGCGCGACTGTGGAGCTTTCTTAGCGCGGTCGTCTTCGGCGCATTTGGCAGTTTGGAGTCTGACGCTGATTCGGAGGGGGAGGGGGTGGGGGGGGCACAGGCGCACCTGCCAGGATCTTCTCACCCTCCTCACCCACCCGCTGCGGCTCCTCTCTCGAACCGCACCAGGCGGGGATCGAGAGAAGAGCTGCGGCGTCGGCTTTCAATTGATACACCGGCGGGCGGCCGGCCCACAGACAGGAGGCTGCTGAAGCCGGAAACAAAGCTTCCTGGGGGGGGGAGATGGCAAGCGACGGCAAGGAAGGAGTGGGAGCAGACTGCAGAGGCTGTCGGTGCCTGCAGGCCGCGGCGGCTTTAGGCAGATGTTGGTGGAGGTAAGGGTTGCTGCTGGACATGGGAAGAGGTGCTGATGGACGGGGGGGGGGGGGAAGGAAGGGAGGCCTACTGCTGGACAGGGGAAACAGAAAAGAGGTACTGCTGGACAGGGGAAGAGGTGCTGATGGACCGGAGGGGGGGGCAAAAAAAGGAAGGGAGGCCTACTGCTGGACAGAGGGAGCAAGAAAGAGATGCTGCTGGACAGGGGGGGAGTTAAAACAAAGGGAGAAGAGCTGCTGCTGGATGAGGGGACCAGTGAAGGGGTGGTGGTGGACACAGGGGAAGAAAAAGGAAGGGAGAACGGACAGGGGGAGCAGGCAAGGGGTGGTGGTGGACCGCCGAGGAAAAAGAAAGAAATACAGAAACAGGCTAAGGAGAGAGAGAGAGAAAGAAAGAAATACACACACACATATTCTAGCACCTGTTAATGTAACGGGCTTAAAGACTAGTTAACTTATAAAATTCCATCTGTTATCCATCCGGTCTTGGGGTTTTCAACAATTGCCCGCCCTGTATAACTTTGTATCTCATCCTCCGTAAATGGTTGGTTGAGGACCTCTAAGTCCGACTCTGACAGATGCAGCAAAGAAAGACCATCTAAGTAACTGGCGCCATCCATCAAATCAGGGGAAGCAGTATAAAGAGACTTATAATATTCATAAAAAATAGCATTAATGTCTTTATCCATCTGAAAACACAAGCAACCTTAGGTATTTTCGGTTCAGTCTCGCTTTAAGACCTCAGCGGTGCAGCCTTCGTATAGATTTCATTCACAGTTTCACCAAGGTCTTCATTGGTCTATTTTTATACTTTTATTACAAATAATTATTCTTTTATCTATAACTCAATATTTGTTTGTTTTTAATACTCATCTCTTTTATGAAGCATAGCAAGGGTTCTTCATTCCAACATAGGCTATGTTTTGCCCAGGGGGCTTTATCATGAGTGCTATATCGTCAAATTTCCTCAGCAAATGATATAGCACTCATGGAACCGGCATAACTAAGGGGAAATACCTTGATAAAGCCCCCTGGGCGAAACATAGCCAAAATGGAGGAAGAACAGGATTTTCCTACCAGATGGGTAAAGTTCACCAAAGAAGTATTAAACTAAATAGCACCAGTTCAAACATACATAAAGAACGAGAGGGTATCAAAAGAGTGGTACGATGCTGAACTACTAGCTCTTAAACAGGAATTCAGAAAACTAGAAAGAATGTGGCTCAAAACAGACAAAGAGGAAGATAAAAAACTGGAAACAAAAAATGAAAAAATACAAAACCCTGATAAAAGAAAAACGTTCTAAAACACTACGCACAAAAAATAGGAGCAGTCAAAATAAATAGCAGAGAACTGTTTAAAATAGTGAACAGACTAACAGACACTACACGGGTCCTGAAAAATAACAACAAACAGATACCATCGGTCGACACCCTTGCCAGCTACTTCAGCAAAAAAATTTTAGACTTAAGAGCTACTATACCAACACCCTCACCCGATTTCGAACTCCAATTCAGACCGCAGGAAAGGGTGCCCAGTGTTGACAGGCTCTGGGATCATTTTGAGCCCCCCAATTGGAACCAATTCCTCATTTTGTATAACAAATATGACAAATCGAATTGCTTACTAGACGAATGCCCATCTAATATCATGAAAGTTGCAGTACCTGAATTTAAAAGGGATCTATTTAACTGGATAACATCCATTCTCATAAATGGGACATACCATGAGGAAATGGGACATACTCATCACACCCATCCCCAAAGACCAGAAGAACTCAATCGCACTGATGTCCAATTATAGATCCATAGCGAGTACCCCCTTATTCGCCAAATTACTGGAACTAGCAAATCACCTAGATAAATTCAACCTCCTCAACGAACACCAATCAGGTTTCAGAAAAGGATTCAGCACAGACAGTCCTAGGCTCTATTCTCAACCATGTATATGATCTCTTTAGTAAGGTATCAGCGCTCTGATCTTACAACTAGATTTTAGCAGCGCATTTGACCTAGTAGATCATGAAATAATGCTGAATTGCCTAGACGCAATGGGTCTCTCGGGAAGAGTTTGGAACTAGTTCCAGGGCTTTTTAACCAAACGATCTTATCGAGTGGTCTACGATGGAAAATACTCTAATTCTTAGAAAAGCCCTTCGGGTGTACCTCAAGGTTATCCCCCCCCCCCCATCTCCCACCTTGTTTAATATCTACACCTCATCTTTAGGTCAACTACTACAAAAGCTAAACCTAAAATACTATATATACGCTGATGACATCTCCATTCTAATTCCAGTGACCAATGATACTTTAAAACAGTGTTCTTCAACCACCGGTCCATGGACCGGTGCCGGTCCACAGACATTTCCTGCCGGTCCACAGGGCTGGCATTTGCATCAGGTCCAAAACTGTGCTCTTCAACTGCTGGTCCACGGTGCGATTGATGCATTGTTATTAAGATTATATTGTGTGTGTATATATGAAAAATGAATGGAAAAAATAGTGTTACAATTAGGACTTTGGGGGCAGGGTCTGGGGTGGAGATTGGGTAGAGATGGGCAGGGTCTGGCCCACAACTTAGCCCAGTGTTCTTCAAACGCCGGTCTGCAGACCGATGCCGGTCCACAAAATAATTATTTTATTTCTGCCGGTCCATAGGTGTAAAAAGGTTGAAGAGCACTGCTTTAAAACACATTTCCCATATCATGACTGAAATTGAACAATGGACTATCAATTTTAAACTGAAAAGACAAAAATTTTCTTGGCAAGCCCAAAGGACAAAATCACTATAACATAACATCAATACTCCTAAATGGTCATGAACACCCAATATCAAAAACTATAAAAATATTAGGAGTCATCCTAGACACCCACTTGACTTTGATCGAACATACAAACTCGGTAACAAAAAAGTGCTTCTCCACACTTTGGAAATTAAAAACCATCAAAAAATATTTTGACCCTCTATCTTTCAGCCTAATGGTACAGTCATTGATTCTATCCACCCTAGACTACTGCAACATCATTTATGTGGGTATATCTAAAAAACCGTGAGATAATTAAGAATAGTGCAAAACAGGGCCATCAGCTTAATATTCGGACTAAAGAAAAGTGATCACATTAGTTCCTACTACAAACTGCTACACTAGTTGCCAATAGAGGCACGAATTTTATTCAAGTTATCTTGCTTTTGCTACAAACTGGTGTGGGGAATGGCCCCCACCTATCTCTTACCTCACTTCAAACTATACACCCCCACAAGGACAACCAGAAATTGCAACCTCTTTGCCTATCTGACGATCACTGATTGCAAATACAGGGCCTTTCTGGACAGAACTTTTAAGTTTCAAGCTGGCTAGGCAACTTCATTGATAGAGCCAGGTCGACCTATGGCGCTTTTAGGAAAGAAATTAAGACCGCTCTGTTCAATAGATCTATTACCTAGTCAGACAACTCCCTCCTTTTTAAAGCTAATACTCATGATGTTGATACTGAACGTTCAGTGACATCCTCACCTTCTGTATTCTGAAATTCGCTGGCTATCTAGCCCCCTTCACTGTAACTTGTTAATATTATATTGTAACATATCAATATTATAATTCTTACTATTCTGTACTCTAAAATCACTGACTGCTCAGTGACATCGTCCCTATTTGTACGCTGTAATTCGCTGATTGTACAGCTCTCTTATCTGTGAACCGCCTAGAAGTCGCAAGATTATGGCGGTATAGAAAAAATAAAGTTGTTATTATTATTATCAGCTCCCATATAACTAATTTTATTATGGTGTGTTAAACTGAGTTTTTCTTTTGTTTTCTTTCTCATTTTGCTCCTTGTTTGAGCATCATGTATTTCCTTTATGTATTTGTAGAAAAGCAGACTATATGTGTGGTGAAAAACATGGTTCTTTGAGTTTGTCTGGCAGGATCTTTTGTTTGGGCCTAAAAGGAGTGGTGCACGAGGCTCTGTCATTTACTGTGTTACTGAAGCTGCTACCTTCTAAGAAGCTGCTGCTATAGGCAGCTGGCCAGTCTTGCCTAATAGTTGGGGCAGTCCTTGCCCCACCCGTATTTTGGATGTGCGGTAGGAAGAAGGGTGCCAGTTCATCCCTCGCTTCAGGCAGCAGATTGCTGTGAGCCACCTCTGTCCAGTTGTATGCAAGGCTGGCTGTTTCATGATTATACTTAGAAGTTCACTTTCTTTAAACAACCAGTGTTGTGCCTTTTTTGCATATAAGAGGAAAAGTTTTAGACAGCAGTTGTAAAGTTGCTTTAGAAGTTACAGATATAACAGATTTCTGCTAAGTGCAATGGCTTAAAGCTATTCCATTAAACTTACTATTTATTTCTAGGATGGTAACTATCAAGCATGCTATAAAAGAGGAGCATCTTGTGGGCCTCGAGGAAATTCGAGAGGTGAGCTTGATACTTAACAGTATGTGTATTCAGTTTCCAAGCCTTGTTCTGCAGTTGGTCTCATTTCTATTAGTGTTCTATTTAGGATTTAATCCAATTTGCAGACTTCAAGCTCTGTAAGGACCTGTTCATGTTTTATACATTAAAGACCAATGCCATGCAGAGTATTACCTCAGTTTGTCTGCATGAGACTGCTTCCTTTAATCTGTTGCCAAAAACAAAATCCTAACACAGTAAAGTTGTTAATTTTGGTTTTCTGAAACAGTAATCCTGAGCATTTGTTACTATTTTTAAGTTCATAAATTTAGTACCTTTCTGTCCTTGGAAAGCTTAGTTTACCTGAGACTGGGACAGTTATGACCTCAGGCTGAGTATGCCTTTCCAGGGGTGGGGTGGGGTGGGGCAAGAGATCACTAACTAATTCTTGACTTAAGGAGCATCAGTGGGATTTGAACAATAGATGAAGCTTGATTATGAGAGGTAATATATATCAGTGGCTGGACCAAGGGCAGGATTCATTAATCCTCCAAACCGTGTGCGATCCATTTCCATTTGCATGCCGGCCGACCAATTCAGTAAAGGCCTGCATGCAAATGGGGACAATCGTTAACGCGCCCCCCCCCCCCTACCCACGGCCAGAGTGATCCCCGCTCATGCACACACCCTGACAGTAGTGACAGGAGAAGCAGCCTCCTGTCACTGCTGCCAGGGCTCAGCAAAGCCCAGATCTCTCTTTCCCGCTCTCAGACTCTCCTGCTCTCTGCCGCCATTCCCTGCAGTGCAAGCCTGTGGTTTTAAAGCGGGCCTGTACTGCATAGAACGGTGGCAGAGAACAGGAGAGTCCGGGAGCAGGCAAGAGCGATCTGTCCAACACCCCCCCCCCAGGCCCCGATCTCTCCTGCTCTCTGCCACCATTCCCTACAGTGCAAGCCCGTGGTTTTAAAGCGGGCTTGCACTGCATGGGACGGCGGAAGAGAGTAGGAGAGTCCGGCAAGCAGGGAAGAGAGATCGGGCACCGGCCCGACACACCAGCCCTGCTTGACACTGGCCCTCACCCCTCCCCCCCTCCCTGCACGGCCCACCCACCCCTGGCACCAAAAAGTTGGGAGCAGGAGGGGTGCTCGGTCCCTCCTGCTCCTAGTCCTCCCACCCTCCGGCCCAACCCTGGTCGGCCCAAGCAGTCGGTCCTGGCCCACCCACCCCAGTCCCTTTGCAATAGTTGAGAGCAGGAGGGGTGCCTGTTCCTTCCTGCTCCTTCCACAAGGATCACCATCTTCGGGAGCAGGAGGGGTGCCCAAACCCTCCTGCTCCTACGACGATCTTTGGGAGTAGGAGTAAAGTCTTCCTGCTCCTGCTCCTCGGGGCTGCTTCTCTGCAATATCGTCCTTAGGTCCCGCCCCGGCACATCATCTGATACACAGGGATACAAAGGGAGGAGCCTGAGGTGCCTCAGCCAATCAGGGCCTAAGGCCGATATTGCACAGCGGCAGCCCCGGGAAGCAGGAGCAGGAAGACTTTACTCCTGCTCCCGAAGATCATCATAGGAGCAGGATGGTCCAGGCACCCCTCCTGCTCCCAAAGATGGATTTTCTTTGGCGGCGGAAGGAGCAGGAGGGACCGGGCACCCCTCCTGCTCCCAACTATTGCAAAGGTACTGGGGTGGGTGGGCCGGGCCTGACCGCCTGGGCCGACCAGGGGTGGGCTGTAGGATGGGAGGACTAGGAGCAGGAGGGACCGAGCACCCTCATGCTCCCAACATTTTGGTACCAGGGATGGGCTGTGCTTGGAGGGGGGGAGGCGTGTTTTAGTGAGGGGGTACATATTTTTGACAGGCTTGCCTGTCTCTCTTTTTTTTTTTTTTTTATGGGGCAGATATTTTGTGTGTGTAACACACGCAAAATATCTGTGCCATGGAAAAAAAAGAATAAAAAAGACAAGCAGGCCTGTCAAAAACCCTGCAGACCTGACGGTAACTCAGTTTATCCCAGGACAAGCAGGCAGCATATTCTTGACTGATGGGTGACGGCACCGACGGAGCCCCGGTACGGACACTTTTAGAGTGATTGCACTCTAAGAACTTGGAAAGTTCTAGAGACCGCACCGCGCATGCGCGAGTGCCTTCCCGCCCGACCCGCGGTCCCTCAGTTTCTTAGTTTCCGCGGAGCTAAGAAGTCGCATTTTCAACGGCTGTTGAAAGTATTTTTCATTCGCCTTCCCGCTCACGTAAACTTTTTCGGGTTTTTTCTGCCCTTACTTTTTTCTTTCTTTTGTTAAAAAAAAAAAAAAAAATCTTATTTTTTTGTCGAGTTTTCTTGATTTGCCCCAGCGGGGCCTACTGCCATCATCGAGGCCTCGGCCTTCGATTTGGCAGAAGCCGTTTTTCCGTTCATGCCCCCCCAGCCCGGGTTCAAGAAGTGCCAGCGGTGTGCACGGCCTATTTCACTTACAGACCCACACAACTGGTGCCTTCAATGTCTGGGTCCGGAACATCAGGCCGCCACCTGCACCCGCTGTGCCACTTTGAAAAAGCGGACTCTCAAAAATCGAGAAATCCAACAGAGACTGCTTTTCGGCACCGACATGTCCGACCCCGTGTCTTCGGCACCGGTTTCGGTACCTGTTTCGTCGGCACCCACCTCATCGACGCCACGCGATACCGCGTCGGCGTCGCAACATCCAGGTAAGCCGGCTAAGAAGCCTTCCCCGCTGGAACGTCCTCCGGTCTCCAGTGCAGAGAGTCCAGTCCTGCCGACCGTGAGACGCCAGCGGAAGCGCTCCGCCCCTATTGAGGTGAGTCCCTCGACATCGGGCTCCTCATCTCCGGGGCGTAGAGCGGTACCGCAGAAGAAAAAAGCGGTACCGGTGCCCTCCCTCGATGATCGCATTGCGGCCATCTTGCAGGTGCAGCTGAGGGAACAGCTTAAACAACTCCTTCCAGCTCTCCTGACACCGAGCCCTCCGGTGTCGGTCTCCACTGGGCAACCGGTACCGATTGTGGAACAGTCTATATTGTCCCCATCCACTCCTTCGGTACCGGTACACTCGGCCTCATCGGTATCGATGCCTGTCCTCGCACCGGAGCCCAAGTCTCTTCACCAATCGGTACAGACTTCGGCTCCGGTGCAACCGATAACATCTCCCGGTACCGCGTCGATGAGGTCGGGTAAGTCGGTACACAAGTCCCGACACCTGGACCCGTCCACTCCGGAGTCTCGGAGCCGTGGTCCCCATATTCAAGACCCTGATCTGTGGGGCGATTCTGAAGAACCTTTTCTGTCAGAAGGAGAATGTTTGTCAGAGGAAGACGAGCCTGTACTTCAGGATACTTCCTCCAAGCCTGATTCCACCTCTTTCTCTTCTTTTTTAAGAGATATGTGTGAATCTTTTTCCATTCCTTTGGAGGCTGAGTCTAAAAAGTCCAAAGCTTTTCTGGACGCTCTTGATTTTGACCAGCCTCCAAAGGAATTTTTGAAACTCCCTTTACATGACATCCTGAGGGAGACCTTTTACAAGAATCTGGAGACTCCTCTTACTGTCCCGGGAGCTCCACGCAAATTGGATTCCCTTTATAAAGTAATCCCTATTCCTGGTTTCGATAAACCACAACTCTCTCATGAGTCTCTTCTTGTAGAATCCACCCTCAAGAAGTCCTTGGGAGCTAGTGTCTATGCCTCTGTCCCTCCTGGCAGAGAGGGTAAAGCCATGGACAAATTCGGTAAGCGACTTTACCAGAATGCGATGCTTGCTAATCGTTCTGGTAACTATGCTTTTCATTTTTCGTTTTATTTAAAGCATCTCCTTACCACCATGGCTTCCTTTGAGCAGTACCTTCCTGTGGGGAATCGTGAGGCTTTCCATCAGTGCTCTTCAGCTCTTTTCCAGCTCAGAAAATTCATGGTAAGGTCTATATATGACACTTTTGAGCTTACCTCTAGAGCAACAGCCATGTCTGTAGCCATGCGCCGTTTGGCTTGGCTCAGAGTCTCTGAGCTTGATGTTAATCATCAAGACCGGTTGGCTAATGCCCCATGTTTAGGGGATGAGCTGTTCGGAGATTCTATGGACTCAACGACCCAGAAGCTCTCGGCTCATGAAACCCGCTGGGATACCCTTCTTAAGACCAAGAAGAAACCTCCACCTTCACGGCCATTCAGACAGCAAATGGCCTATCAGCGGCGTTTTGTGGCTCGGCCCTTGCAGCCTTCCACTCAGCAACCTAGGAGGCAGCGTCAACAACAGCGGCAAACGCCTAGACCTCAGCAGCAACAACCAGCTAAGCAGCCTCCTCAACAAAAATCGACTCAGCCCTTTTGACTTGATCCTCGAGGGCATAGCCAGCGTTCAAACATCTCCTCTCCTCCCTCAACCGATAGGAGGACGACTCTCTTTCTTTCTCAGCCGGTGGGAAGTTATCACTTCGGACCAGTGGGTCCTCAACATCATCCGCCACGGCTACTCTCTCAACTTTCACACCCTTACGGGCCAAAGTCTACCAAAAGAGTCTGCTTTGCACACTCCTCAATCTGCCCTCCTTTGTCAGGAGGTTCAGTCCCTCCTGCTTCTGAACGCCATAGAGGAAGTTCCTCTGGACCAAAGAGGGCAAGGATTCTACTCCCGGTATTTTCTAGTCCCCAAGAAAACAGGAGACCTCAGACCAATTCTAGATCTGCGAGATCTCAACAAATGTTTGGTCAAAGAAAAATTCAAGATGCTATCTCTAGCTACGCTTTATCCTCTCCTCGATCACAACGACTGGCTATGCTCTCTCGATCTCAAAGAGGCCTACACTCACATTCCAATTCATCCGGCCTCCAGACAGTACCTTCGCTTCATGATCAATCACTGTCATTACCAATACAGAGTGCTCCCCTTCGGTCTTGCCTCCTCTCCAAGAGTGTTCACAAAATGTCTGGTAGTGGTGGCAGCGTTTCTACGCTCCCACCACCTTCAGGTTTTTCCCTACCTGGACGATTGGTTAATCAAGGCCATTTCATCTCAGACTGTTCTTCTGGCCACCAACCAGACCATCTTTTTTCTACAACTACTGGGGTTCGAAATCAATATACCCAAGTCTCACCTTCTGCCTACGCGGAGACTTCAATTCATTGGAGCGGTACTGGACACGGTCCAGATGAGAGCCTTCTTGCCGGACAACCGTCTTCACAACCTCCAATCGCTCTGTCAGCAGGTGCTGTCCCAGCACTCCATTTCTGCAAAGCAGATGATGATTCTCTTGGGTCACATGGCCTCCACAGTTCATGTCACACCCCTGGCACGGCTTCACCTGCGCACTCCTCAATGGACCCTGGCTCTCCAGTGGTCTCAAGCGACAGACTCTTGCTCACGACACATATCTGTGACATCGTCTCTTCGTCAGTCTCTACAATGGTGGTTGATATCCTCAAATCTCTCCAGGGGCCTTCTGTTCCATCTGCCTCCTCATCATCTGGTCATCACCACCGACGCCTCCCCTTATGCATGGGGAGCTCATCTGAACGAGTTCCAAACTCAGGGCCTTTGGACTCCTCAGGAAAAGAAGCATCACATCAATTTCCTGGAACTCAGGGCAATGTTCTATGCCCTCAAGGCCTTCCAACACCTTCTATTTCCTCAAGTCCTTCTAATTTGCACAGACAACCAGGTGGCTATGTACTACATCAACAAGCAAGGGGGAACGGGCTCTCGCCTCTTATGCCAGGAAGCCCAGAGAATCTGGTCTTGGGCGTCCTCGCGCCGCTTATTCCTGAAAGCGATTTATATTCAGGGAGAACAGAACTTCTTAGCGGACAAGCTCAGCAGAGTTCTCCAACCCCACGAATGGACTCTCGACCCATCGACTCTACAGTCCATCTTTGCACAATGGGGCACTCCTCAGGTGGACCTTTTTGCAGCTCCTCACAATCATCAGTTGCCCCAATTCTGCTCCAGACTTTACTCTCCTCACCGTCTGGCAGCGGATGCGTTTCTTCTGGATTGGTCCAATCTATTCCTTTATGCTTTCCCTCCTCTGCCTCTCATGCTTCGGACCTTGTTCAAACTAAAGAGGGAACGAGCCACCATGATCCTGATTGCTCCACGGTGGCCCAGACAGCATTGGTTCTCCCTTCTACTTCAACTCAGTTCCAGGGATCCATTTCTACTTCCACTGTTTCCATCTCTGCTTACACAGGATCAGGAAACCCTCCTCCATCCCAACCTGCAGTCTCTACACCTGACAGCTTGGTATCTCTCGGGCTGACTTCAACTGATCTTTTATTATCTCAGCCTGTTCGCTCCATCCTGGACGCCTCCAGGAAACCAGCCACTCTACAATGTTACCATCAAAAGTGGACGAGGTTTTCTTCTTGGTGTCTCCTCCATCATCATGACCCCAAGTCTCTTGCAGTGGAACCTCTATTGGATTATCTGCTTTCTCTGTCTACTTCTGGTCTCAAGTCTACTTCCATCAGAGTTCATCTCAGTGCCATTACGGCCTTTCATGAGCCGGTCCAGGGGAAACTCCTTTCAGCTCATCCCCTGGTCTCCAGATTCATGCGAGGTCTTTTCAATCTGAAACCACCTCTCAAAGCACCTCCGGTGATCTGGGATCTGAACGTGGTTCTCTCCGCCTTGATGAAGCCTCCATTTGAACCCTTGGCTACTGCCTCTTTCAAGTTTCTCACTTGGAAGGTACTTTTTCTTATTGCTCTCACCTCTGCCAGGAGGGTCAGTGAGCTCCATGCACTAGTTTCTGATCCACCTTTCACTGTCTTTCATCACGACAAGGTGGTTCTACGTACACATCCAAAGTTTCTCCCTAAGGTTGTTTCTGAGTTCCATCTCAACCAATCTATTGTACTACCTGTTTTTTTCCCTAAACCTCACTCTCATTCCGGGGAACAGGCTCTTCATACTTTGGACTGTAAGCGGGCTTTAGCTTACTATTTAGACCGTACTAAGCCCCACAGATCATCTCCCCAACTTTTTCTGTCCTTTGATCCTAATAAATTGGGACGTCCTGTTTCTAAGCGTACGCTATCTAATTGGCTTGCTGCGTGCATTTCATTCTGCTATGCTCAGTCCGGACTGACACTGGAAGGTTCTGTCACGGCACATAGAATTAGAGCTATGGCAGCATCTGTAGCTTTCCTCCGTTCCACGCCCATTGAGGAAATCTGCAAAGCTGCTACGTGGTCCTCAGTCCATACTTTTACATCTCATTATTGTCTGGATGCTTTCTCCAGACGGGATGGACATTTCGGCCAATCTGTTTTGCAAAATTTGTTTTCCTAATGGCCAACCTTCCCTCCATCCCTCTTTTTGTTAGCTTAGAGGTCACCCATCAGTCAAGAATATGCTGCCTGCTTGTCCTGGGATAAAGCACAGTTACTTACCGTAACAGGTGTTATCCAGGGACAGCAGGCAGATATTCTTGCGTCCCACCCACCTCCCCGGGTTGGCTTCTTAGCTGGCTTATCTTAACTGAGGGACCGCGCGTCGGGGTCGGGCGGGAAGGCACTCGCGCATGCGCGGTGCGGTCTCTAGAACTTTCCAAGTTCTTAGAGTGCAATCACTCTAAAAGTGTCCGTACCGGGGCTCCGTCGGTGCCGTCACCCATCAGTCAAGAATATCTGCCTGCTGTCCCTGGATAACACCTGTTACGGTAAGTAACTGTGCTTTCCGACAGATCTGCAGCAGTCGGGTTTGTCAGTAGTAAAACCCGACTCAAAATAGCCAAGCAATTGTTAGTGAATCAATCGCTTGGCTATTTTGCATGGGGTTTTACTAATTTGCATGGGACGATTGGGATTGGATCGCTACAGGCGTTAGTGAATAGTGCAGGAGAGAAATCTGGTTGTAAAGGGCTTGCAAATCGATCGATACATGATTGGTTTGCTTAGTGAATCTAGCCCCAAGTGTCTGTAATAGAAATATACATAGGGTTATTACTACTACTACTACTATTTATCACTTACATTTATGGACAGTCCCTGCTTGGAAGAGCTTACAATCTTAACTTGGATGAACAGATATAACATATAGGGTTGGGGATGCAGAACCCATGGTAAGAGGAGTTAGGGTTTAGCCTAAAAACAAGCTTCATAGTCCTCCAGGACTCCATACAGGGAGAGCTCAGAGCTGATGAATTCCATAGCACCACTAGAGTCAAAGCGACCAGTAGGAATAGGAAGCACATAAGAAAGTGATTCTTAGGAACTGTTTAGTTCTGTTTATACTACTACTACTGTTCACCTTTCCCCTACAAGACCTAAAAACTATATCTGATTATATTTGGGAAAGGTGAATGAGAAACCAGAAATACAGGAAGGGTCCTTTAATAAAATCATCTGATTTTTGGCTCCTCTACGCTATTTCTGCTTCCCTGGTTCTTAGCCAGTTGCCACTCTGCAGTAAATGGTACAGAGAATGGTAACCAAAAATGATAGTGCATGAACAACTCCTCTGTGAGGTTGGAGCTCTTAATAAAAACATAAGAAGTTGCCTCCGCTGAGGCAGACCAGAGGTCCATCTCGCCCAGTGGTCCGCTCCCACGGCGGCCCATCCAGGCCTATTGCCCGAGCAGTGGTCCCTGACTATTTCTATAGCTTGCCTCTTACTCCTATCCCTATAACCTACCCCTATTCCTATCTGTACCCTTCAATCCCTTTGTCCTCTTGGAGAAGACAGCTGAGGGAAGAGAAGGAGTCAAAAACTGAGTGGAGGGGAATGCCATTAAATTGTTTTTACTCTAAAGTACAAAATTTAACTAGGGGGCAGCCATAAAGTTAATACACTTAAAACTTTGGAGAATTTTTCTCAATACAAGTAAGCTTTGGGGTTTATTGCTGTAGGATATGGTAAAAGCAGTTAGCTACATTTAAGATTTGGATGACTTCAGGAGAAAGTCCATAAACAAAATAGATTTGAAGCAAGCTACCTTTTATCCCTGGAAGTAAGTGGTATAAAATCTAGCTACTTTTTGGAATCCTACATTGGCTACTGCTGGAAATAGGATACAGGGTATAGTGGTCTTTCATATGAACCATATGGCAATTATGTTCATTTAGAGTTGTCTTAGCAGTGATATTTTGTTTTTGCAGTGTTCTCTTCAGCATCGACACAGCATTTTTTATTTTTTTTTAATATATGTCAGTAAGACTGGACATCCAGAGGCTTCTATTATTATAAACCCCTGAAGAAGGCTATCTTAGCTGAAACACAGACTATGTTGGGGTCCAGTTTGCTTTAAAAAGGATTATTTTATGCCTGCCCTACTTTATGTACATGATATGCATTATATTGACATATGATGTTTTAATAAGTTGATTGTCCTTACAGTTGTTTGACTTTAGGTACCTTCCCCACTACTCTTTTTTGACTTTATCCCGCACGTGGGGTTGACTTTTTCCTTTGTATTGTGCGATACACAGTCTTTTGTATGAACCATATGGCAATTATGTTCATTTAGAGCTGTCTTAGAGGGACAAAGTGCACCAACCATGCCGAACACCAAGGGCCTTCAGAATTAAGAAAATCAAGAGGAGTTTAATATAGGACCTGACAAAGGCTGTGTTTTGACAAGATGCGCCTGCTTCAGAGGTCATTAGTGGTCACAATATGTGAAGGAAAAAAAATAAAAAAAAATCTCCTCTGAACTGGTTTTGAAATAGAAATGAAATGTACTTGTAGTAAGTGTTACAGAGGATGCACCTATTTGGTAAACACTGTTACTACATTTCATTTCTACTTCAAAACCAATTACAGTATATTTATCAGAAGAGCTTTTTATTCAGTTCTTCACACATTGTGACCACTAGATGACCCCTGACACAGGCACATGTCGCCAAATCATGGCCTGTATTAGGTCCTATGATAAAACTTTTCTTGATCTGGTTCTATAATAACCCCTCCCTCCACTTGATTGTCCCTAATTCTGAAGGCCTTTTGTGATTATGTTTATTTACAGTCCTAGATGGGTCACAACTTCAAATCAGATGTTTTGAGTATTAAACACCTGCAGCTGCTTTCTGAATATATCTGGCCAGTAGAATGAATATGCATTGTAAATACCAACCTTAAAATTAAAAAAAAGAAAATCCTGCCACATGCTATAGAACTACTGTGTTTCCCCGAAAGTAAGACCTACCCTGAAAAAAAGCCCTAGTGCATTTTTTAGGGCCAAAATTAGTATGACACTGTCTTATTTTCGGAGGAAACACAGGGGCTTTAACCATATCTGTCTAGGCAGTAGCATGCAGGGTAATTGGACAAACTGTTCAGCTTCTGATGACTTATTCCCCCCTCCTCCAATAGATGTGGGAACAAATTCTAATTAATGTTTTCAAATGGAATGAAAGGTTCATTTTATTTTTATTTCACATACAGTTTCAAGTTGGTGCTATTTATAGGAACATGCATATTTGCAAATTGAAAATAAAAATCTAATATAAATAAAGGAAAATACCCCAACCTTGCTACATTCAAAATGTATCTAGAATATAGGGCTGTTAAAGTTTGACTCAAGCTAACTGTTACAATTTTAACAGCAGGGTGGAGTGATTCGTCTCAGTTGAGCAGCCCAGAAAGAGATGAAATTTTTCACAGTGGAGACTCTGGTCAGGGAGACTCTCGCAGCAATACTCCTGTTGATATGCCAGTGACCAACCAAGCTGCTACCCTTTTGCCAGTTCATGTTTATCCCCTTCCTCAACAGATGCGAGTAGCCTTTTCTACTGCTAGAACATCTAACTTTGCTCCTGGAACTTTGGATCAGCCAATTGCATTTGATCTTCTACTGAATAATCTTGGAGAAACTTTTGACATTCAGCTTGGCAGATTTACCTGTCCAGTAAATGGCACGTATGTCTTCATTTTTCATATGCTGAAACTAGCTGTGAATGTGCCATTGTATGTCAACCTAATGAAAAATGAAGAAGTCCTAGTATCAGCATATGCAAATGATGGGGCACCAGATCATGAAACTGCTAGTAATCATGCAATTCTTCAGCTGTTTCAAGGAGACCAAATATGGTTACGTTTACATCGAGGAGCTATTTATGGAAGCAGTTGGAAATATTCCACTTTCTCAGGATACCTCCTTTACCAGGATTGATGTCCTATAGGAAGTATGAAAGAATAGGATGTTAGAAACTAGCTTTACAGCATTGACAAGGACCAAATGCTTCAGTTGCAAAGATTATGCTCTACAATGTATAATCTTGACAGCATGTGCACTGATTTTGGCACTTTATAAATTGTGATGTGACCTTGAAGCTGTGAATGTATTGCACTCAGTTCTGTAATATCCCGCTATTTACAATGCCTTGTACCTAAATAAAATAGATTAAAATGCTTTGCTTTCTGTGTGCAAGTTTAAAAAATGGAAATTTCAGAAGTGAACTGTAGAGCTTTGTAAATAGTCCTTAATGATGCAGGTAACTTGATTCTTGCAGCTAGTATATGACTGAGAAATAGTTAATATGAGGATTTGTACTGGGAAACACTAATCATATCCTATATTTAAGGGAAATGTTGAAATATGATATGATTCTTAATTGCAAATTTTTCTGTGCTTCTTGGGTTGATATCGAATAGTAGGGTATGGCATCAACATGAATTTCTGTACATTAAACTGTCTTAGGACAAAGAAAAGGACTGCAGACAGGTGTACAAGATGCAGGCAAATTTATTAAAACAAATAAATTGTTGCATACAAATAAACTACTTATAACTATATGGGACCAGACGGTCCGTGTTTCAATCAACACTGTCTTCCTCAGGGTTTTGGAAAATTTGTCTGGGCACCTAGACAGTCCTCTAAAAAGAAGACATGTCCGGGTTTTCCCAGAAGTCTGGTAATCCTAGTCTGTACTGACATCACACATGATGTTGATAATGCTGCTTTGGTCAGCATGTTATTCACTTCTTGCACTGTAACCACCTTTTTACACTGCCCCTAAATTATGATCAAGAGGCTAAAAGAAAACAACCAGCAATACCTGATATTTGCTCAGTATAGGGCCACTAATATTTCTTTAAATTCCTGGCATCTTTGTAAAGTAAGAGCAGAAAGGTCCTGAAAGATTTCTACTTTGTGATTGTGCCATACCAGCACTCCTTTTTCTTTGGCTTTCCCCCCATTGCTTCCTTGTCTTTGTAGTAGTGCAGCAAGCCATAGTGTTTTTCAGATCTTTATTTTTTGGTCCCAATACTTTGTGAGTCCTATCCACTTTAACTGGAATAATTTACTCTCCATCTGTCATGTCAATCAACTCCGTATAAATCCCACAACCCACTAAACATTTTGGTAGACTTATGTATCAGAGATCCTTCTGATCCTTATATTTTGCTGCCAGGGCCTATTTTCTATGCCCTCCATACACCATTTTGTACACCATTTGGACTGTTGGAATATGTGCAGTATATAAATAAATATGAAGCATCTGGTTGATAAATTAGATGGGTTTCCAGCAACAATTCTTTGGGCTACTCTGAACACATATTGGGCTACCTTTTGCCATGAGTTTGGCTGGAAATTTTTTTTGCCATCTGGCAACCCTGAGTGAATTACTATTGAGTTTTTGTGGTGCTGCACCTCTCGGCCCAGTTTCCCACAGCTTGAGATCTATATATATTACAAGTTTCTACTTCCTGCTGGAAGATCATTCTATGCATCCAACACTGCCCTCATGCGCACTCTCAATGCCTGCCTTCTTTGACTGAATTAACACAGGTTTGAACCCAGGTGGAGAAGCATTGTTTGTTTTGGGGGGACTATAAAACAAACTGGAATCTTGCACTTGGAAGAGCCTGAAAAGTGCTTTTTGACTTGCTAGCTTTGAGTCTGGGGTGGGAAGTATAAGGAGGGATAGGAGAGGCAAGCCTGGCTGGGAAGGGGAAAGAGATCATAGGTTGTCAGAAGGGAGAGGATGAGATTGGTGTGAATGATGAGAAACGGAGAAAAGTGAAAACAAATTAAGACCATATAGCTTATCCATCCATATCCTTTAGAGATCCTCTGCAATTGTCCTAAGCTTTCTTGAATTCAGATAATGTAGAGGCTTTGTCTTCAGAACTCTTTCCATACAGAAGTATTTCCGTAGGCTACGCTTGAGTCTACCCCCTTTCACCTTAATCCAGAGCTTGCTTTCAATTGAGACTCTCCTCCTGTGGAGGTATTTAAATGTCTATCATATTGCCTGTGTATCAGATGCATTTTGCACATCTACTATCCAAACGAGTACTAAGAAATAAGGATAGTGAAGGGGACCTGAGAAACCAGAGCAACAGTGTCTGCGTCATTCATCAGTCCATGTTTTCATGACTGTTTAAATAACATTTGCTGGCCCAGGGAATTGACAGAAGATCCTTATTTCAGATAAGTGTTCTATATAATCGGGGCCGGCGTTAGGGGAGGGTAAACAGGGCAACTCCCCTGGGCCCCACAGCTCCAGGGGGCCCTGCAGTCTGGGCATCTCCCTCTATTTCCCTCACCTTTGTGGTGGCGGTGAAAAGAGCAAACAGAATGCTAGGAATGATAAAGAAGGGGATCATGAACAGATCAAAGAAGGTTATCATGCCGCTGTATCGGACCATGGTGCGCCCTCACCTGGAGTACTGCATCCAGCACTGGTCGTCGTACATGAAGAAGGATACTACTCGAAAGGGTCCAGAGAAGAGCGACTAAGATGGGTAAGGGGCTGGAGGAGTTGACGTACAGCGAAAGATTAGAGAAAAGGGCCTCTTCTCCCTTGAACAGAGGATATTGAGAGGGGACATGATTGAAACATTCAAGATACTGAAGGGAATAGACTTAGTAGATAAGGACAGGTTGTTCACCCTCTCCAAGGTAGGAAGAACGAGAGGACACTGTCTAAAATTGAAAGGGGATAGATTCTATACAAGCATAAGGAAGTTCTTAACCCAGAAAACTGGAACGCTCTTCCGGAGTTTGTCATAGGGGAAAACACCCTCCAGGGATTAAAGATTAAGTTAGACAAGTTCCTGCTGAGCCAGAATGTATGCAGGTAGAGCTAGTCTCAGTTAAGGTGGTGGTCTTTGACCAGAGGGCCGCTGCGTGAGTGGACTGCTGGGCACGATGGACCACTGGTCTGACCCAGCAGCAGCAATTCTTATGTTCTTATACTCTTCCAAACCAAAGTTTTCTCTTGCAGAGGAGCCCTGAAGTGGCACGTAGCTGCCCAGAAGCGCCTCCTCTGACACAATCCATTGGAAACAGGAAATTGCATCAGAGGAGAAGCTTTAGGGCAGCTATATGCAACTAGTTAGAGAATGGCTGCTGTATCAGGGACCCTGTAAGAGAGGAAACTTTGTTTTTGAAAAGCATCTTTGAAGGTGAGGGAAAGGAAGGGAGATGGCCCAACAAGGGGAAGAGGTTGAGTGGCACTTTAGGTTTATTTTGTGGAGAAAGAGGGGAGCAGATGCTGAATAGAAGTGGTGTGGTGAGGAGAGGGTAAAGATGCTGGATGAAAGTTGAGGGGGTGAAGAGGGAGGGGAGCAGATGCTGAATGGAAGTGGAGAGGAGAGAGAGGGGAGCAAATGCTGAGTGGAACTGGTGAGGAGAAAGGGGGCAGAAGCTGAACAGATGTGGGGAAAGAGAGAGGGGAGTAGATGCTAAATGGAAGTGAAGAGAGAGGGGAGCAGATGCTGAATGGAAGTGATGAGAGAGGGAACAGATGCTGGATAGACGGGGTAAAGAGAGGGGAGCAGACGCTGAATGGAAGTGAAGAGGAGATAGGGGGCAGATGCTGGATGAAAGTGAGAAGAGAAAAAAGGGCACATGCTGGATTGGAAGAAAAGGATAGAGTAAGATACTGGAAGGAGTGAGGGAAAAAGTTGGAAAGCTATAGATAAACAATGAAAAGAGGGAAATTGAAGACTGGATAGTAAGAAATAATTTAATCTAGACAGAGGCAGAAAATAAATTGAGAAGGAAGACTAGGGAAGAAAAGGAAGGGGAAGGGAGAGGAGATAGAGATACTAGAGCAAGAAGGTAAGGGGAGGAGACAAATGCCAGATCTGGGGAGAGGAAAGTAGGAGATATGCTAAAATCTGCTGGTGGGGAGGGAGGGAGAGATGGAAGGGAAGAAGACAGATGCCACACCATGGAGGGAGAGGAGGGAAGAAGATGGATGCCAGACCAATGGGGAGAAGGAGAACTGAAGAGGCAGACAGTTTCTGGAAGAGGCATAGAAAGAGCAGATACCATATGGAAGAGGCAGAGAGAGGGCAGACAATGGATGGAAGGGAGAAGATGAGGAAAGCAGAAACCAGACAACAAAGGTAGAAAAAATTTTCTATTTCTTTTATTGCTTTAGGATAAAGTAGTACTGTAGCTGTGTTGATAAACATTTATAAATAGAAAATGGAAATAAGATGATCCCTTAATACATGTTTGACTAATTCAGGGACTAAAAAACCCTTCCTCAGGTCAGGACAGGGATACTATAAGCAGTATACTTTACTAACCTGAAGAAAGAGTTTTTGATCTCTGAAAGCTAATTGAGAAATGTATTACTTACTTACATTATGTCAAGCAATAGGCTTTACCCCAGGGGTGTCCAACCTGCGGCCCAAGGGCCGCATGCTGCCCAGTGAAGTATTTTGTGCGGTCCTGGTCAAAGACGATGCAGTGTTTTCCTCTGCTGCCCCTGGGTGTTTACCATCTTGCTGCAGTGTTTGTGCAGCCCCAGAAACATTTTTTCGGCCAATGTGGTCCAGGGAAGCCAAAAGGTTGGACACCCCTGCTTTACCAGTACTCACCATTGTCGAACACTGGACCACTCGGTTAAAACTGAAACTAAATCCAGAAAAGACTAAACTCTTCCTTGCAAGTCCCAAACACAAATTAACGACCACCACCCTACAACTCAACGGTCTAACTTACCCTATCAATCCTACCATCAAAATCCTTGGAGTCATCCTAGACCGCTGCTTGACCTTTGAAGACCACACCAATGCCCACGTCAAAGTTTTTACACCCTCTGGAAACTCCACACCTTCAAACATTACTTTGACTTCCTCTCCTTCAGACTGCTGGTCCAATCCCTAATCTTAAGCACCCTGAATTACTGTAATATCATATATTTGGGCTCCTACAAGAAAACCATCAAACAGATGAGAGTCATTCAAAACACCGCCGTCTGCCTAATCTATGGCCTCAAAAAGTCAGACCATATCAGCCCTTACTACAGAAAACTTCATTGGTTGCCACTAGAAGCAAGAATCATCTTCAAATTTGCCTGCCTCTGCTTCAAAACCCTAACTGGCTTGTCCCCGATATATCTCTCGCACCATTTTGCGTTCCCAGGCATCACTCGCATGCGCAATGCCTATCTGTTTACCTACCCATCCCCAAAGGGATGCACCTACAAAAGATTCCTTAATAGAACTCTCTCATTCCAAGCTGGCAGATGGACAGATTGCCTGACCACCCTCTTACTCATCCTTCAGGAAATCTCTCAAATCTTACCTCTATGATAAATTTCTCAAACCCCTCCCCTCCAAATAACCAAACTCTACCACCTCTCCTCCCCCGATCTCTCCTTTCCTCCCCCTCAATCCAATACTTCCATCCTTCTTACTTACCCCTCCCCTCTCGGCACCCTCCCGTAATTGATACTTGTCATTTACCACTCTTTATCCTCGCTATATAGGTAACTATCTTTGCATAGTAAACCGCTACAACCGCATTATACAGTTTCTTGCACTGTATCTTACTCTATAAGTCTCTCACACCATATTTTCATTGTATAAATATCTCTGCTGTATATGTACAGTCTCCTGCATTGTAAATCTGCTTTGTTTTCTGCTGTATTAACACCTATGCTGAATATGTACAGTCCTCTGCACTATAAATTGCTCTCAACTGCATAGTACATTCCCTTACATTGTATCTTCGCTGTACATGTACAGTCTCTTACATTGTAAACCGCTCTGAACTGTTTGTGGCATTGCGGTATACAAAAATAAAGTTATTATTATTATTATTACTACCCCATTTGCATTGGAAACAAATGACCTAAGTGAAATTATGGACATCAACCAAAAAATGGAAAAAATAAGTTACTGGCTCCAAAAAAATATGTTAGCGCTCAATATCTCAATCATCAACAATATTATTCCCATGCAAAGAAGGATTGCAACTACAGTCACCCGTGAGTCTCAACTCCATACCTTTACGCATAGTGTCATCTATAAAGCTCCTTGGAGTTATCCTGGACAGTAAACTAACATTTCACCAGCAAATCAATACTGTCATTCAAAAATGCTTTTATATGCTCGATTAATACATTCTCTTTCCAAAGTCCTTGAGTCCTCTGTATTGGACATATTAGTACATTCCCTGGTGATCTCATGTTTAGATTACTGCAACTTGCTATATAAGGGCATCACGCAGAAAGAAATCAGACGCTTGCAAGTTATACAAAACACAGCAATAAAACTTATTGGAAATGTTAAAAAATTTGACCATGTTGCACCTCTTCTGATAAAAGCTCACTGGCTCCCTATTCCTCACAGAATAACCTATACGATCATACTTTCAACATTCAAAACACTCCATAGCAACCAGCCAGAATTCTAAAACAATTTTCTAATTCCCTATACCACAACTCAAATACTGAGATCACAATCACAAAATTTTTTAACAGTTCCATCTCTCCATATTATTAGCACTACACGAACAACAAACTTCTCTGTCACAGCCTCATCTCTTTGGAACTCATTACCCCTGGAACTACGGGGTGAACCCATGCTAGATTGTTTCAAAGGAAAACTAAAAACGTTTTTTATAGATGCTTTCAACCGCTAATGCACTTACCTTAAAACATAAGAAGTGCCTATGCTGGGTCAGACCAGAGGTCCATCGTGCCCAGCAGTCCGCTCACGCGGCGGCCCAACAGGTCCAGGTCCAGGACCTGTGTAGTAGTCCTCTATCTATACCCTTCTATCCCCTTTTCCTTCAGAAAATTGTCCAATCCCTTTTTGAACCCTATTACCATACTCTCCTATCACATCCTCTGGAAGCTCATTCCAGGTGTCCACCACCCGCTGGATGAAGAAAAACTTCATAGAATTGGTTTTGAATCTGTCCCCTTTCAGCTTTTCTGAATGTCCTCTCGTTCTTGTACTTTTCAAAAGTTTGAAGAATCTGTCCCTCTCCACTTTCTCTATGCCCTTCATGATCTTGTAAGTCTCTATCATATCTCCTCTAATCCTCCTCTTTTCCAGGGAAAAGAGCCCCAGTTTTTCCAGTCTCTCCGTGTATGAAAGGTTTTCCATACCTTTTATCAAACGCGTCGCTCTCTGAACCCTCTCGAGTATCACCATATCCTTCTTAACGTATGGCAACCAATATTGAACGCAGTATTCCAGATGCGGGTGCACCATCGCCCGATACAACGGCAGGATAACTTCTTTCGTTTTGGTTGTAATACCCTTCTTGATTATACCTAGCATTCTATTCGCTTTCTTATCGACCGCCGCGCACTGTGCCGACGGCTTAATTGTCTTGTCCACTATTACCCCCAAGTCCCTTTCTTGGGTACTCAGTCAATAACATCCCTCCCATCGTACCTCGGGTTTCTGCTTCACACATGCAATACTTTACATTTCTCTACACTGAACTTCATCTGTCATCTCGTTGCCCATTCCCCTAGCTTATTCAGGCCCCTTTGTAATTCCTCGCAGTCCTCTTTAGTCCGAGCAGCACTAAATAGTTTGGTAACATCTGCAAATTTTATTATTTCGCACTTCGTCCCTGTTTCTATATAATTTATAAATATAATAGCAGCGGTCCAAGCACCGACCCCTGCGGAACACCACTCGTGACCCTCCTCCAGTCCGAATAGTGGCCTTTTACTCCTACCCTCTGCTTCCTCCCCGCCAACCAATTTCTGATCCATCTGTGTACGTCTCCTTCCACCCCATGGTTCTTCAGTTTCCGATGTAGGCGCTCATGGGGTACCTTGTCAAAGGCTTTTTGGAAATCTAAATATACAATGTCTATAGGGTCCCCTTTGTCCACCCATTTGTTAATTCCTTCGAAGAAGTGCAGTAAGTTCGTTAGGCACGATCTCCCCTTGCAGAATACACGTTGGCTTGTGATCAGAAGTTTATTTCTTTCAAAATGCTCATCGATGCTGTCTTTTATCAGCGCTTCCGCCATTTTCCCCGGAACCGAGGTCACACTCACCGGTCTGTAGTTCCCCGGGTCACCTCTCGATCCTTTCTTGAAGATGGGCGTAACGTTGGCTATCTTCCAATCCTCCGGGATCACGCCTGGTTTCAGGGATAGATTGCAAACTTGCTGTAGTAGTTCCGCTATTTCCTCCTTTAGTTCTTTCAGAACCCTTGGGTGGATTCCGCCGGGCCCGGCGATTTGTCAGTTTTTAATTTTTCTAACTGCCTGCGTATGTCTTCAAGGCTTACTTCCTTGGATGTTAGTTTATCTGTTTGGGCTCCTTTGAAGATTTGCTCAAGTTGGATGTTTCCTCTTTTGTAAATACAGACGAAAAGAATATGTTTAGTCTTTCCGCCACTTCTTTCTCCTCCTTCACCACTCCCTTCCTGTCTCCATCATCCAGCGGTCCCACCTCCTCCCTAGCTGGCTGCTTCCCTTTAACGTATCTGAAGAACGGTTTGAAATTTCATGCTTCCTTGGCTAGCCTTTCTTCATATTCTCTTTTGGCTTTTCTAACCACACGGTTACATTCTTTTTGATGCTTCCTATGCTCTTTCCAGTTCTCAGTTTTGCTCTTTTTCCATTTCCTGAATTAATTATTCTTATCACCTATCACTCTCTTCACTTCTTTGGTATCCATGCCGGGTCTTTTGTTCGATTCTTTTTGCACCCTTTCCTGAATCTCGGTATATGTAGATTTTGCGCCTCGATCACCGTGTCCTTGAATAAAGACCAGGCTTGCTCTACAGTCTGCCTTTTCTTTGAGGTATTCCTAAGTTTCTTCCTTACCATTACTCTCATCGCTTTGTAGTTTCCTTTCTTGAAGTTAAAAATTGTCGCTATGGTTCTCTTTCCCTTCGGTATTCCTACTTCAACTTTGAATTTGATCATATTGTGATCGCTGTTTCCCAGTGGTCCCACTACTTCCACTTTCTTTGCAGGTCCTCTTAGCCCATTTAGGATTAGATCCAGAGTGGCATTCCCTCTCGTCGGTTCTCTAACAAGTTGATCCATGAAGCAATCCTGTATAGCCTCCAGGAATCCAGTCTCTCTGGCACATTTTAAGCTTCCAAGACTCCAGTCTATCTCGGGATAGTTGAAGTCTCCCATAATAATCGTGTTACTGCTTTTGCATTCTCGCTTCATCTCGGCTTCCATTTCTTCATCAATAGCTTCAGTTTGCCTAGGTGGACGATAGTACAGGCTCATCTTTATCTCAGGCCCTTTCCTTCCCGGTATTTTAACCCATAACAATTCCAAATTGCTGGTCGTCGCTGCTGTGTCCACTCTGATCGAGTGTATGCTTTCTTTTATGTATAGGGCTATTCCTCCTCCTTTCTGACCTGGCCTGTCCTGGCGATAGAGTTTGTACCCCGGCAGTGCTGTATCCCATTTGTTTTCTTCATTCCACCATATTTCGGAGACCCCAGTGATGTCTATGTTCTCAGTTTTGGCCATGACTTCTAATTCCCCCATTTTGTTCCTTAGGCTCCTTGCATTAGTATATATGCAATTTAGGTCTTGGTATTTTTTTGTCTTCACTTCCTTTTGCTGTGCTTCGAATTTTATTTTCTTCTCTTGTGCTGCGATCCTTTTATCTTCCTCTTCTGGCTTAGTCAACTCCTTGTGTTTTGCCCGTTGTTTCTTCCCAGCATTTCTTCCCCTTAGTATCTTCGCAGGATACCTTCTTGCAAATCGTCGACACTTGGTCGACTGTCGGCTTTCCCCTTCTGCTTAGTTTAAAGCCTGTTCTATTCCTCTCCTGATGTTGTTTGCTAGAAGTCTAGTTCCCGCCGTGCTCAGATGCAGTCCATCTCTCCTGAAGAGCTTGCTCTTACTCCAAATGTTGTCCAGTTCCTCACGAGGTGGAACCCCTCTTCTTCACACCATCTCCTCATTCATGCATTTATTGATTGTAGTTGCGTCTGCCTCTTCACGTCTGCCCTCGGTACTGGTAAGATCTCTGAGAACGCTATCTTCTGGATCCTCATCTTCAACTTCCTTCCCAGGATCTTGAACTGTTCTATCAGTGCACTTCTTCTGTAGTCTCTCCTGCTGACATCATTTGTCCCGATGTGGATCATTACTGCAGTCTCTGTCATCTCTGCTCCTTCCAGGATCCCTCCAATTTTGTCCACGATGTCCTTCGTCCTCGCTCCTGGAAGACAGGTCACCAGTTGGTCCTCTTTCCCACCTGCTATGTGGCTGTCCACATTCCTTAGGATTGAGTCTCCCACTAGGATCACAGACTTTCCCTTCTTCAATTTTCACTTCAGTCGCAGGTCTGTGTCCTCGGTGTGCTTTTCTGCTTCCTCCCCTTCCTGTGGAGTTCTTCTATGGGCTTCTTCTTCCTTGGAGTCTGACTGCTCTTGCCTATTCCATGCGGGTGTATCTTCGTCCTTCCTACGATGTTCTTGTTCTTCCACCCTCCTGTAGGCCTCTTCGATGAACTCCTTGGGCTCCCTGACTTGTTCCTAGATGTGCCTCTCTCTCTGTCTCTGGGTCTTCAGCTGTCCTGAACGCATCTTCTGCGATGTAAAGTCCCTCCAGTTCTTGAATCCTGTACTTCAGTCAACCGACCTCCTCCTTCAAGCTTTTCAGTTCTTGACACCGACTGCATACATATGACTGCCTCCCAGAGGGGAGGTAATCGTACATATGGCTGTCCGTGCAGTACACTGGGAAGCTTGAAGGAGGTGAGTCGACTGAGACATTATCTTCATTTCTGCTTTGGATATCAGATGGGATCTCCCTTCCTTTTGTATTTTCTCTATATGGCCCTCCCATTTTATAATGTAATTCTTTACCTTAATCCTATCGCTACAATAGGTCCTGTATGTTTTAATGTATGTTACCCTATTTTACTATTTTTATTATGTACAAACCGCTTAGAAGACTGATAGGCGGTATACAAATTTTTATTAAACTTGAAACTATTAGTCCAATAAAATGGCAGACACTCAATTTTCTTCCTGTCATGCCCTATGCCTCCTAGCCAAATGCAAAATATAAATATCTAAGTTGAAAAGCCCCTGCTGGCTGAAGATGATCTCTTCCTCTAGTTTAGCGGCCAGACCTCTTCAAGCTCTGCAGCTGGTGGCAGCTCAGAAACACTACCGCTAACTGCAGAGCTTGGAGATTACTATCTCTAAACTGGAGGAGATGGTCTTCAACTGGCAGGGTTTTGGGGTCTCCACCAGCCACAGCAAGGGAAATGGCTAATTTATGGTGGACCTGGGCCTGGGATCCCTGTGTGTTCAGTACAGAAAGAAGTACATATCTGGTTTTATTTCTCCAGTGTTGTAATTACATTACATTAGAGATTTCTATTCTGCCATTACCTTGCAGTTCAAGGCGGATTACAAAACATTTATGGTTGGTCTGTTACAAGAAGAGATCAGTGGTCATGACTAGTGATGGTACAGAATAAGGCGGTATTTTCAGAGAGTTAGGAAGAAGATAGGAGGAAGGGGTTCCCAGTTCAATTTCTAATTCTATTTGTGATCCTTTGATAAAAGTCTGTGTTTTGTGTGTAAAAAAGTAATTTAAAGTTGTTTTATGTGTGTTAGTACTGGGAGGTGGGGGATATGGTGCAGAGAGGAGAGGGGATCAGGGGCCCCCTCCTTAATTTCTAATTAAATCCTGGGCACCAGCATATCTAAAACTGGCCCTGCATATATCTTGTGCAGGGCCCTGCTGAACTTTTTTTTCCATTGCTGCATTGTTTGGATATGAATGACAAAATGTTTTTTGCAGTTCAAAAGCTGTTACACAGAGTAAATGTGGACTAGTGCTGCCCGATTCAGGAAAATTTTGATTCGATTCGATTCAGCCTACTGAATTGGTTTTTCGATTCGATTTTCCTGCCCAATTGGGTGTTTTTTTTCAAACATCCTGGTGGGTTTATTTTATACAACAAAACTAGAAAGGAAGAACTAATAAAGTAAACTTCACTTGAATATATAAACTTTCAACCTGAGAGGTGCTCAGAACCTTGAAAACCAAGGTGGAATGAATGCTAATGGGGACAAGCCCCTATAGACAGTCCAGTGTCCTGGAGTGAGACAGCTTCCTAAAGCACCCATGCAAGCTAAGTTCACATTTTTGAAAAAACATTGAAGTTACTATTTTGTTCACATGATTGTTTTGGGACAATATACTCAATTTTTTGAAAAATTGGTTCACTATATTCTTTCTAACACGGGAGAGGATGCAATGAACACTGAAATGTCTATAGGGGCTTGTCCCCATTAGCATTCATTCCACCTTGGTTTTCAAGGTTCTGAGCACCTCTCAGGTTGAAAGTTTATATATTCAAGTGAAGTTTACTTTATTAGTTCTTCCTTTCTAGTTTTGTTGTATGATTCTGCTTTTTTGGGAGACATAGCTTTAAGTTTGACCCAGTAGTTTTCATTGGGTTTATTTTATAGCCTCTTCACTCCCTTTTGGCTTCTCCTAACCACACTGGTGCTGTGGTGTAAACAAAATAAACAAACAAAAAGACTTTTCCTCTCTCTCTTAAATCCTAGCTCACATGTGCGGTCTAACACCAGCTCTGGCAGGATACGTTTCAAATCTGACATATTGTAATCACAAAAGGGAAAATATAATTAGTTTTTATATCTTTTGTTGTCTGGTCATTCAAATCTTGTTGGTCCCAGGCTCTGGTTTTCTTCTGATAACTTGCTTGCCAGGGCCTCCTTCTTTCTCCGTTCTAACCATCCTTCTGCCATCTCTCTCCACCCCTTCCGTTTCCCTTCCCTCCCCTGGAGGTCTGGCGTCTTTCTTTTTTTTCATCTCCATCCACAGATCCATCTTTTCTTAACTACCCTTTCATCCAGCATCTTTCTCTCCTTCCCCACCACCCCAGAGTCCATCTCTCCCTTTCTTTTCCCAACTACCCTCCTATCCAGTATCTCTATCCCCTCCTCCACACCATCCCTTCTGTCCAACTTCTCTCTCTTTCTATTCCTTCCCTCCCTAAATCCCATTGTCCATCATCTCTCTTCCTCTCCTCTATTTACAGACCCATTATTTCTTCCCCCTCAAAGTCCGGCATATGCAATGCATATGCAATGCAAAGAGACATGCATATTATGCATGTCTCTTTGAACCCCCCTTCCCTCCCTCCGTGTAATTCTACACCAGGGCTCCCTGCTTGAAGGCCTGCACCTCCCCCTGAAGGCCTATCCCCCCCTCAAAGGCCTACATTCCCCCCGAAGACCTGCCTGTCCCCCCCCTTTGAAGGCCTGCAATCCCCCGAAGGCCTGCCTGTCCCCCCCCCCCTTTGAAGGCCTGCCTGCCTATCTCCTCTGAAGGCCTGTACCTCCCCCCCCCCCAAAGGGCTACACTCCCCCTCCGGAAGGCCTGCTGTTCCCCCTGGCCTCCTGAATTAGCCTTCCTAACTTCAGCAGCCTGCAATAAGATCGCTGGCGCTAACGATCTTTGCAAGCTGCTGTAGGACTTCGGAGCGTCTTCTCTCTGCTGCAGTCCTGCCCCTTTTCTGATGTCAGAAAAGGGGCGGGACCGCTGCAGAGACAGCACAGCAGCAGGAGGCCAGCCGGTAAGCCACTTCCCGACTGACCCTCCCCACTCGCCCTCTAAAACAGGAGCGGCAGGTCAGCAAAAGGCAGCGCTGCTGCTCCTGCTTTAGAAGGCGAGTGGGGAGGGTCAATGAATTGGGAGGCTGATTTTTTAGCGGGGTAAATCGATTCAAATTGATTCACCCGAAATGAATCGGTTCGAATCGGGCAGCACTAATGTGGACTGAAGTAGAGAGCTTCTTTGTTATAGAGATTTGTGCTCTGATGTCCCCCTTAACTATTTATCAGTGCTCAGTTTGGACAATAACCCCCATATTCTACAAGGGTAAATCAAAAAGTTAAGGCAAAATATATTTAATAGCTTTAATAGAAATAACTGTGAGCAATTGAACATATCACTTTTCCACATAGTCTCCATGCAAGATGGCGCATTTGTTATATCGTTAACTAGCTTCCTGCAAAGAAGTTTTTCAGCTGCTGCCAAAGCCAGGTAAACATTGCTTCCTTTACTTCATCATGCTTTGTCTTTTGTTCTCTGGGTCACAGTGATGCACCCATGCCTTGCTGATGGTGACAATTCTCTCCAGAATACTCGAATCTTCTTCATACCATCTCAGGATCTGGGTTGCAACCTCCACATGCTATTGCTTGTGCAGATCAGTAAGCTGTTTGGGAAACCATCATATGCAGACTTTCCTATATCCCAAGTCATCATGCATTATGGCAAATGCAGATCTATAGCCGATATCCAAATTTGCAGTCAACTTAGACACTGTTATACATCAGTCTTCTCTAATCATGGCATCTGCCCTGTCAGTGTGCTTGTGTGTGTGATGTTGATGGGCAACCAGAATCTTTTTACCCACTTGTAAACCTTTTATTGATTCATGGTGCTATGTCCATACTGAGCCAATATCTGACAGTGAATTTCCACAGGTTTCACTATTTTTTGAAGGAGCAGTTGAAACTTAACACTAGTAAAATAAATTTGCTGCTGTTTTGGACTCCTTATATCCAGAAGTTTGAAGAGCTTTTCATTTTGGGAAGTACTTTTATGTTAAACTAGTCTTTAAGCGCATTACATTAACGGATGCTAGAATAGATGTCTGTTTTTCTTTCTGTCTCCTTAGCCGCTGTCTGTCTTTCTGTGTCTCTCCCTGGCCCCCTGTCTATCTGTCATTCTTTCTGTCTGTGTCTCTCCCTGGCCCCCTGTCTGTCTGTCTTTCTTTCTCGCTCCTTGGCCGCTGTCTGTCTCTGGCTCCCTGAGCAAACCAAGATTGCTACCTGCCCCCCAGCACACCCCTCCTCCCAAAGCAGCCCCTTTTCCCTCTCCCCCTCCACTTCCATGTGCAGCAGTAGCAGCCAGACGCCTCGCAGCACCCGCATCCTGTCAACTTTGTCCAGGCCAGATGACACCCTCCTGCCATTGCTCTCAACGTCGCTCATGCTGAAAATCGAACACAGCCATGGAGTCATACATCATGCTGTCAGAGATCACAGTGTTGTAAATGCGCATGCGTGCTTAGAGTTTTATTATAGAGGATGTTTGTTTTTATTGTGTTTTTCCTGAATGTTTTGTATGTGGGTTTTGGTCTTTTGTACACCATTATGGACTGGGATCTGTACATTGTATAAATAAACATTTGTATTTGCATGAAGCACTTGTTTGATAAATTAGAGGGGTTTCCAGCGGCAATTATTTGTGCTACTCTGAGCACATTGGACTACTTTTTGCCATGGGTTTGGACGGAAAATTTTTTGCCATCTAGCCACCCTGTAGGTTGTGAACTGTTATTGCTGCTAAGCAAAGAACAGGCAGGCAGGAGGGTCTAAGAAATTAGTAAACTAACTATATAATGGATGATTACACTAAGTTGCTACAACTTTGCTCTTTTTGAATTTGGACACCAGAGAAAATAAATTGTCTGCTTTACCCCAAGACTCTCTTGAGTATCCTTTTCAGCTATTTCGTCCTTTCTCACATTTCCTCTTATCCCTGCAAAAGTAATTGCCTTTCTGGCAGAGCCTCAGCGCAGCTGCGCCCCGATAAATAATAGGACCGGAGAGCTTTGTCCTCACTTCTGCGGTGATAAACATACACACGATCGCAAAGGAAGCACACAAAATTGCCATACATCGCAATCCATTTGGAAAATATGCGCCTAAACAATAATAATAAAAAAAACTACCCCAAAACGGGACACCTGATGGGAGACGGCGTTGTGAACAATATGGCGGCTTACGCTAGTAGCTGCGGCAGTACAGGAATTCCTGTATGCGCTTTGCGGCGGCGAACGGTCGTAAACCGACGTACGGAATTGCAACAGGGTATTCTTGCCTCTGCTATTGCCGCCCCTTTAACCTGCATTGATCGGCCTTAGTTTTATTTTGATTGGACCAGCGTGGTGGCGGCTACATAAAAATAAAATCCAGGCCCTGGGCTAGTAAGAAAAAGCCGAGAAGGGGGCAAAACATGGATCCCAACAGAATTATCCAGGCGCTAAAGGGCACTATAGACCCTAAGCTCCGGATAGCAGCGGAAAATGAACTCAACCAGGTTGGTGTTGTGTTGGGTTGTGCCTGCGTTAGGCCGGGCCAGTAGTACTGTACTGGGGCTGAGCTCAGCGTCCAGGCCCGCTCCCAGCTGTGGTTGGTCAAGAGCGAACTGGAGGGAATGTGTCGTTTGCGGGTCTAGTAGCCCAGAGACCGGCGGTAGTGTTTCTAAGTTGCTCTTGTGCAGGTGATTACTTGGAGCCTCTGAGAAAAGTTAAAATCATCTTTCTCATACTTTGTAGTGATGTAAAAAGGCCATAGCACTGTTTTAAAAAAAAAAAAAAAAATGTAGGAACAGTATAGTAAGAATTAAAATAGCTAATTTGAAGAAAAGAAAAAAAAAGTGTAAACTTTAAAACAACACGTTTCTTGCACAAGTGTAGCTTTTGAAGAACTTCCTTAAAAAAGGGGTTGTACAATTTTATTTAAAGTAACGAAACATTTCTCCTCATTATTAGGCACTGCTCCTTCTTAATTCTAAATACAGTACTTAGTAAATCTACGTGGCTCTGAGGTCAGAGAAAGCATGCAAAAGTTAATTTTGGCGAGCATGGTACCAAATCTTGTTTGCTGTGGACGTTCTGTTAATATTATTGGCTGCAGTCAACTCTTAAGATCAGGATTTTAATGAAGTCCTGGACTGAGCTATTAGATATTGATGCGAACTTGAACGTCCGTCCATTTATTGATATATTTTAACCAGGGTTTTCAGTGACACCTTTCCATATCCTTCTGGGAATGATGTAAAAGTAATCGAAATATGTGGCGATAAATAAGCCCTACTTCAAAACACTTTTAACCCTGGACGGTGCTCAGAATCTAAGATGGAATTTAAGAACTCAAAGCGGGGGAGAAACCCTTACCGGAACTCTTATGGTATCTATCATTGCACCATGATTACTGTAAAAAGTTGTTTGAAGCTCTTGATGAATTGATTCTAAATTTTTAATCGTTAATGATTTGCAAAGCTTTAAAGTGACTTCCGGCTATAAATGATTCAAAAATTATGACGTAGCTGGAGATTGCTGCTAGCGTTAGTCTGGCTGGGTCCTGACGCATTTCGCCGCACTGGCTTCCTCAGAGAACCCGCTAACACAGGAAACAGAAAAATTATTGATTTGAACTAGGACAAGCTTAAATGGAAAATTGTTAGCGGGTTCTCTGAGGAAGCCAGTGCGGCGAAACGCGTCAGGACCCAGCCAGACTAACGCTAGCAGCAATCTCCAGCTAAGTCATCATTTTTGAATCATTTATAGCCGGAAGTCACTTTAAAGCTTTGCAAATCATTAACGATTAAAAATTTAGAATCAATTCATCAAGAGCTTCAAACAACTTTTTACAGTAATCATGGTGCAATGATAGATACCATAAGAGTTCCGGTAGGGGTTTCTCCCCCGCTTTGAGTTCTTAAATTCCATCTTGGATTCTGAGCACCGTCCAGGGTTAAAAGTGTTTTGAAGTAGTTTTTAGTTCCTCTATCAGTTCATTAGTTTATCCTGCTTTTTAGGAACTAACTTTGTCTTTTTGACCTAACCCAGTCGTTTATATTGTGATAAATAAGCCCTGCCAGAACAACAGAATCCTGAGCGTGTGCATGGTTGTCAAGTTAATGCATCTAAAGTGAATAAGGATCAGGGAAGAGCATACAATTATCTTTCACTTCTTGCCTCGCTGGCCCATCCATACTATTGATGTTTCTTAGTTGGATAGTCCCAAGTTGAGACCCTACAGTCTAATTAGTATCCTCCTGTGTATCCAATGGAGAATTCTGTTACAATCCTTCCAGATTCCATATGCAATCCGGGAGTTGCAGAAATCCACAGTTTTTCTGAGTACATGCTCCACCTTGTTAGCCTGAGAGCTAGTAAATATATTCAGTTACAATTTTTGCAAACAATCCATGCAGAAGTATCTGGCAGTTGCTCTGCTTCTTTTTCTTATTTTTTTCACTTAGTTTGTTTCTTGGTGGCTTCAGTGCCTTGAAACCCCTTTCCGGTGGTCCCCTGTTGGAGAAAAGGACACAGTCCTATGGTGCTGAACTGCATCTTCACAGAGAAGCTTTGGTGGATTTGTGGAACCAGCCTGCTGTGTGCCACCTTTCTTAGAATGCTTGGGGTCCCTTCCCTTGGGAGTCTACTTGCCAGTGACCTTGTCATAGGTTTCAAGGTGCAGGCTGTATGCATCTGGAGTGAAACCCACCTGGGTTTCAAGGTGCAGGCTGCCTTTCCCTCCCCCAACCACATGGCAGAGGATTTGTGATGCGGAGGTTATAGTCCAAGTCTGGCTGGCTAGCAGTCCGAAGATCTTCAACTCTGGCATTTGGTGCTGTTTCTAAGGCATAAAGTCTTTCTCCACTTGGCTGCTTTTAAAATTGCAGACAGGCAAACCCACCACAGAACTGTGAGTACCCTCCATTATTTCCTGTGGGAATTTCAAGGGTGGCTTGTGAAGAGTTTTAAATCGCATTTCTTTAGCAACTCTCCAGACAGGCATAGGCATCTTGCAATCGGGTTATATCTCATAATGACCAGCAGGTGGAGACTGAGACAAAACTTTGGAATGGTACTAAATAGGTTACTCCCCCTAATTACCTCAGTCTTCTTGCAGTCTCCAGCAGGTGTGAGTGAGTTGTAACCATCTCCCTTCTGTAGGTCTTTTGGATTTTGTTCAGGACTCCTAGTCCCTGTTTTTGTGCCGGACTGAGCTTGGGTGGGCCCTGTTTGGGGGTCCATCTGACCTCGGGGGTGTCAAACTCGGTGGGTCTTCTGCTGGTCCTTCCCCCCATTTCCTTCACCTCCCCAACATTTTTTTTGAGGTACCTCAGCAGTAAGCCTTGCCCCTAATTCAAGCAATCAAATCAACGCACTAATACTGAATTTTTTATCAAGGTGCCAAAATGTTCAATTTATAAATATAGCCAAAATAAACTTGCTTAAGGCTAGGAAGCCACCTTGTATATAGTTTTTAGAATTTTTTAACCCGACCCTCAGTGGCACCACTCAGGACTCAAACTTCTCATTGTCCTGAGCTTTATGTGTCTGCTCGTCATCGGGTCATTTATTATTTATTATTTCATAGAGCTTTCTGCTATTTATATTTCTTATTTATACTTTTCTTATAAAGATATTCTCTTATAAAGTTAAATACTTAGCTTAAAATATGGCTAAGTCTTCTTGGTTAGAGATGTCAGCACTAATAAGGGATGTCAAAGCTGACATGTTTCGCCTCGCTTGCTTTTTCAAGGCTCAATCCCTACAAATCACCAACAAAACCATAGATTAAAACCTGTTTCAGTTATAACAAAGTGTAACCCAGTACAGTTCTTACATGTAGAACATGTTTCAGTTATATAATTTAAGAAACAAGCTCTTTCTTGACCCAAAGGCTTTTAAATTGTTACTCACCCTTAGCCATCTACCTCCGTTGTAACAGTCAATACTTTACAGCGGGGCCGACAGCGTTCTTTAGTTTAAATATCATAGGAGCTCCAATCAGCCCGAAGACACGTAATGACGTGTCATCTGACGTATCGGAGCTCACAATACTGTAACTTGTTCCTTACTTCTCATTATTCTTTTTCTAACTCCTCCCACTACTCTGTTCTTCTTACTAAATCATACTAAATCAGACTAGAGATAGCCATTCAAGCTCTGTGTTCAGCCCATAAGGGGTAACTGTATTTAATATGTAAATCCAACGTTGTTCTTTGTAGTTGAGTTTTTCTTCCACGTTAACCACCCCCTCCCCCTCTTTTTCCTTCCAATGATCGATAACCCTCCATTTTAACTGGCTAGAATCATGCTGATAATTTATGCAGTGTTCAACTATCGGAGCTTGCAACGTAGTTCTAAAAACTATATACAAGGTGGCTACCTAGCCTAATTCAAGCAAGGCATACTGCTTTGAGAGCCAGGGGAGTCTGTTCTATGTTAAAAAAAAAAAAAATCCTCAGGCAGTGCCGGTCTGAAGGATTCCTTTCCCTTTAAATTTAATGTATTATACTGTATTTTTCAACTAACTGGCACTTTTCTTTAGTTAGGTCGGGTATGGAGCAATGAGCACTTCACAGGGAAAGAAGTACTCATTTTGCTCCAGACGCGAGGCACTTGCGGACGGTCTATGTAAGTGCTGCAAAGGCCGGAGCACTTGGAGGAGCCTCATCGGCAGCAGGTGCCAGCGGCCAGGGCTTCTTGCCAAAAGTGTCTCGCGAGTCGGCAACTGACAGCGGGGAAGCCCGGTCTTCCCCAGTCGCCCACGGAGGGATTTCCTCAACTGCCGACAGTGAGGGTAAAAAGGATTCACTTACTTCCGAAGCTGTGAGGGAATCCCCAGCTGCTGTTTCTTTCACAGCTGATGCCGGCCCTGGAGGGGTCATTTTCAGCTGCAACTTCGCCATTTTTTGGTAGGAAGACCCTCCAGTTGCTCTGCAGTCTCAGGTGACCTTCTCCCTGTCTTGGAAAAACAGGGGCAGGTTGTAGCTGGGTCTCCTGCTGTGGCAGGGAGCCCCATGGGGCCGCCAGGATTTTTTCCCCCAGTTTTATTTTTTACTTTATGCAGAGCTTATTTTCAGGTGGCTGGGGGTTCTGTGTTTGCCCCGGGGGTCTTCAGGAGGGGCTTTCCTCCACATCCCCTTAGGCTCTGCCCCCTCTACTTCTTTATCACCCCCTGCGTCTCCTCTCTCGTCCAAGCACCTGCTGGTTGCTTGGAACGAAGACTTGTGGTCTGAGGAGCATGTTGACTTAAGTGAGGACCTGGACACTTGTGGAGACGGCCGCTGGTATCGGGGATTCAGTTTTTCTGTCTACTAGCGAGGAGGCATCCATCATGCGCCTTTTTCAGAGAGACGAGCTCACAGTTCTGATTCAGCAGGTCTCCTCGGTGTTGCGCTTTGTGGATGCGCCACCTGAGACCCCCGCATGTGGAGGTTCCTCTTAAAGGGATCCACTCTGCATCCTGCTCTTTTCCTATGCATCAGGACATTCAGGATGTTATCCAGATGCAGTGGAATATGCCGGAGGCGCCGTTTTGGTTTACGTGCTCCATGACTCATTTGTATCCCATTCCATTTGATAAAAGGTATGGAAAACCTTTCAAATGTGGAAAGATTAGAGAAACTGGGGCTCTTTTCCTTAGAAAAGAGGAGACTTAGAGGGGACATGATAGAGACTTACAAGATCATGAAGGGCATAGAGAAAGTTGAGAGGGACAGATTCTTCAAACTTTCGATAAATACAAGAACGAGAGGTCATTCGGAAAAATTAAGAGGGCATTTGGAAAAATTAAGAGGGGACAGATTCAGAACCAATGCTAGGAAGTTCTTCACCCAAAGGGTGGTGGACACCTGGAATGCACTTCTAGAGGGTTTAATAGGACAGTGTACAGTATTGGGGTTCAAGAAGGGATTAGATAACTTCCTGAAGGAAAAGGGGATAGAAGGATATAGATAGAGGATTACTATACAGGTCCTGGACCTGATGGGCTGCCACGTGAGCGGACTGCTGGGCATGATGGACCCCTGGTCTGACCCAGCAGAGGTACTACTTAGGTTCTTTTATTCTCTCTCGACGAACTTCTGACTCAGGGTTCTATTCCCATGTTCGATCCGGGTCCTTTTTGTCTTACAGCTTGGCTCTTGAAAGGGAACGCCTAGGTAAGAAGGGGGTATTCAGATAGTCATCTCTACCCTGTTGGGGTCCTGGAGACTTTCCACTTCTCAAACTTATATGCGACTTTGGCGTACATTTGAGGAGTGGTGTGCCACATGTGGAGTGGTCTCCTTTCGTGCTTCCCTGCCTAATATCTTAAGAGTTCTTTTTTTTAAAAAATTCTTTATTGATTTTCCAAATATTAACAATGTAATACACAAGTATATAAACATAATAAATCAAGAAAAGCACATTCATCATAGACATACATGAGCAACCATTTTATCCCACCCACCCACCCAATGACTAATCAATAAAAACACAAATACATAGATTCTTTCAATAACCTATCCCTATTTAAAATAGTAATGTAAACCCACCCTGGATGTATGTACTCAAAGGGCTAAGATTAAGATAGAAGAAGCCCCCCCCCACCCTCTCACCCTTCCCTAGATATGTGTGGAAACAAAAATTAAAGACAAAAGACAACTATAATGAAGTAATAAAAGATGCCAATGGGCCTCAAACCAGTTTAAATAAATTACTATGCCCCAACATGTCAGCATTTTTTCATACCTATAGCTGGAGCATAAATTCGCCCACCAAAAAGGAAAATTGAGGCGATCATAATTTTTCCAATTACGAGTTACCATCTGCATTGCTATTCCAGTCATAATTGGAAAAGCCGGCATTTATAGAGGTCCATGGGAGGCTTAATATGCAATAATGTTCCACATATGAATACCTTATATGTCAATGGAATTGATGATTCCAGTACGGTAGTAATCTGTCCCCATATTGACTTCCAAAAGTTGAGTATCAAAGGGCAATAGAACAACAGATGATCCAGTGTCCCAATGTCCAGATGACAGTGCCTACTAGAAAAGATCTCCCTGCACCCTGAAAAAAAATAGGGTGAGGGGGAGAGACAGCCCAAACCACACACTGCCAAATAGTGGAAGGGAGCCCTCAGTCACACAGCCTGCAATGAGGACAAGCCCCTAAAGATCCAGATGTCACAAGCATACATCCAAAGGGGTGTTATCTGTGAAACATCCCCGGGCATCCTTTGTGTGAATTATAGTGATAAACCAATACACAACCGTGTGTCAAAGTGAAAATAATAAATAATACACACTCAAAAGTTGTTAAGGCTGTCTCATGGTTTTCTAGATGACAGTGCCAGCATCTATTAGATTTATAACTAACTTTTGTAACCTAACGGGGGTCCAAAAAGATCTATGTAACAAGAAAAACTATGTTTGTCTCATAGATGCTGACACTGTACATTTCATCCTCCAAGTCCAAATTCGCGGCCATTGATACGCAGAAATATACTGCTTTTATCTCAATGCTCCAAATGTCTCTCAGACTAGATTTTGGTTTTTATTCAAGAATTCAGATATTAATTTATACCACTGGGTGGCCTGATGTCCTATGAAATCTGTCTGGAAGCATAGGACCTACAAGCTATAATGATTTTGTAGATTTCGCCAATCAGGGAACCCCTTCTGAATGGCTGGCTTCAACTGCAACCACTTATAATTTTGAGACTTTGAAATACTGAATGATTGTTGCAGTCGTGAAAAATCAAGCATTTTCCCATTTGATAAAACATCTAGTGTATGCCTGCATCCATTGCTTCCATAAGATCCCAGACTTGCCAATTTGAATCTTGGAGTTTAGCCGTAAGGATTGATAAGTGGATTTCTCTATTGGAATATCTGTTAATTTATTAATAAATTTCAAGGTCTTCCAGTGAGGCTAAGTTTTTCATACCCAAGATACATATTTACTCCGGTAATCAATTTGTATGATTGAATGTGCACTTTATGGGGTAGAGGGGGTTGGTTTTAAGGTTTTGAAAAATGATATATGGAAGACACTTGGGGCTCCTTTTACTAAGCTGCACTAGCGGTTTTAGCGTGCATTTAGTGCGCGCTACACGCTAACGTCTCCATAGAGCTGGCGTTAGTATTTTTTGTGTAGCGCAGGGTTAGCGCGCGCTAAAAACACTAGTGCAGCTAGCCCTTGGTTTAATTAATTGAATTTAAGTAGTTCATGATTAAAATCAATATCAAATACTTGCTAATATAAAGGTTATACTGTACTGTAGTCTTATATATATTTACACATACCATTTTTAGTGACGGTGGTCCAGCACAATCTCCTGGATGGCTGCCTTTGTCTTAGAAGAACGACGCACAATGCAGGAACGCGACCTTTGCGCTTCCTGCCTGGTTGCGCTGCAGCCAAACACAGAGTGGCGCAGGACCAGGCAGGAAGTGCAAAGGTCGCGTTTCTGCATTGTGCTTTGTTCTTCTAAGACAAAGGCAGCCGTCCAGGAGACTGCGTTGGACCACCACCACTAAAAAGGTACTGGGGGGCTTTGGGCAGCTGCGAGCTTCCCAGCACCAAACACACCAGACGCACCTATGTGTATAAGAGGAAAAACCAAGAAGAAGAAAATTCTGAACCAATTTTTTTATTTTTTTATTTTTCCTATTCTACAGATGGGTGCGTCTTATGGTCTGAAAAATACAGTAGGTTCTTACCTGCTAATTTACTTTCTTTTAGCCCAGTGGTTCCCAACCCTGTCCTGGAGGAACACCAGGCCAATTGGGTTTTCAGGCTAGCCCTAATGAATATGCATGAAGCAAATTTGCATGCCTATCACTTCCATCATATGCAAATCTCTCTCATGCATATTCATTAGGGCTAGCCTGAAAACCCGATTGGCCTGGTGTTCCTCCAGGACAGGGTTGGGAATCACTGTTTTAGCCTATCCAGACCAGCATAGGACCCCACCCTGTCTATTGTTGTGTTGTTATTCTCGGTGTTGCATGTGCAGATTTTGATTTTTCTGCGGTTTCTAGTATTTTTCTAGGCCAAGGAGAATTGAAGAACAGTGGCTGTAGCTCAGCAGGCGAGCTGTGGGGACATTTTCTTGCTGGGATCTCTCCTTTGCATTTTTCAACAGCATTTAGTTATATTAGTTGTTACTCCTGGTCGGAGTCTTGTTTATTTCTGTTTACAGTTCTTAGTTCTGCTTGGCTATTTGGCAGACTGAGGTAATTAGGAGGAGTAATCTATTTAGTACCATTCCAAAGTTTTGTCTCAGTCTTCACCTGCTGGTCATGATGAGATATAACCCGCTTGTAAGATGCCTATGCCGCTCTGGAGAGGCTAAAAGAAAGTAAATTAGCAGATAAGAACCTAATTTCTCCTTTTCACAGTTTCTGAGGGTAGGGTTCAGGTCTCCCACCTTCCCTAGATCCCAAATCGCGATTTTTAATTTTTGTGTGTTTGTTATTTTTGCCATTTTGGGCACGAATTCGCTGGCGATGGCCATCTTGGATTTATAGGGATCTTTTTTTCAAAGATTTATTTCTGCCTCAAAACCCCTCGATTTGCCTAAAAATTATATGGGATGGACTCCCCAGCTCCTAATCTGCTGAATATGTGCAGTGATTGCACCGGATTGGCCCCAGATCAGCGATTGTGTACTGAGTGTTGTAGCACGCAGAGGAAGGAGGCAGGAACTTCGGATTTGGCCTCCTCCACATACTCTAGGGCTGGGGAACTGACCTGGGTCTATGTCTTTGGTAAAAAATATCACCCAGAAGACCTACTGGCATCTGGTGCAAAATGCCTGCATTCAGAGTCTGAGGACTCTTGTGTCTCAACAATTCACTGCCATAGTTGTGGGGTGTGACTTTTCACTGGAATTTATTTGGCTTCTCTGGAAAGTATATTCTGTGGACCCTCAATTGTTCGTCATGGCCAGCGAGTGCGTCGGAGCTGCCTTGGCCTGTTGCGCCAGCAGCAGAGCTTTATGTTCGGGAGCCCTCTTGTCCTGTAGTGGCGGACCTCGATTGCATCAGTTGCCATTCAGATATTATGCCCATGCTGTCTCCTGACATTTCTTCTATTTTGGATCCAGATGATACCATTGCTGGGACTAGTCAACTTGGCCACTCTGAGAGTCCGGATTTGGGGGATGACCCTACAGTACACAGGCTTTTTAAGCATGATTCTGTCTGTCTTCTCATTGCTGATGTTCTGAAAGAGCTCAAATTGAATCTATCTCCTTCCACTTCTCAGGCTTCCATCATGGACCACTCTTAATGTGCTGTCTTCCTTTTTTCCATCCCATCCTCAGCTTTTTGGGCTGGTTATAGAACTGTGGGACTCTCCAGAGAGCTTTTTTCGGCGCCTGGTTTTCAGCAGGTTTTTGAACAGCCTAAAGTGGTGCAGGTTATCAGGTGCACAGCCTTCCCTAGTTAGGAGGGTGTAATGCTTAAGGATTCTCAGGATTGCAGAGTGGACATTATGTTGAAAAAGCTCTTTGAAGTGGTATCTTTGGGTATCAAAGCAGCAGCGGTGGCTGCTTCGTTTACGGCCTGAGTATGTCATTCCAGATTGCGAGGTGCGTCCTCTGTAAATGTTCTTCCCTGTCCTCCGCTGATACTGGATGGTGTGGATTATGTAGCAGACACCCTTTATGATCTCATTCAAGTTCTTAGCAAAGTTTCTGCTTATGCAGTGTCTGCATGCTGGACTCTTTGGATCTGTCCTTCAAGGCCACTCTAAGCAGACATCCTTTCAAGGGTGCGCATGCTTGCACTGCACCACGTCCCAACATAGGATATCTCATGCCAATTATTACACACAGATGTATTTTCATAAAAATAATATTTATTCAATTTTATATTAAATTAAACTTGAGGTTAAAATTAGAATTAAAATTAAAATGGCAATTAATTATATGTATTACATACATTCCCATAAGCCCCATAAACAGTCTGTGTGGGGGAGACGTATCACCCATGAGATTGTCATCCATGCATGGGGAGATAAGGTCTCCACTTGAAAAAGGGCATCATAGTTCCTTATATAATCTTGCAGTGACCAGTGACACGTCATTTCAATCTTTCAATGTTCAGTTAACATGTTTTGTTAAGAGGCAGGACATTCTGTATGTTCTGAACAGACAAAAAGTTTTATAAACTATATATATATATATACACACACACACACACACTATATTACAGTAATATATTTACTATAAATATATAATATATTTACAGTAATATATTAAAGTAATTTCTAAAAATATACTAGATATGTAATATTATAATGTATATATTCTTAAAAGAACTCCTTAGCACCACTTAGACTGACAATTTACCAAAGAAATGCAAACCTTGTTTTTCGAAAGAAAGAATGTATCTTTTAACCAATACCCTTCTTATATAGTCTTTTTTAAAATTTTTATTATTTATTTATTCAATTTATTTAATACAAACAAGCAATAAACATACTTGTATACACAGATTTACAAAAATTATTGAAAGGAAAATCTATAACCCCAAATCCACTTGATACAGTGTTTTGGTTACTCAATTATAATTCAAGTTATTTAGTCCACAACTATTTGAGAGAGACTTAAGAAAAAGTAAAAATAAGAAATAAGACAAATCTTATCCAGCTTAGAAAGCGGCACTTTTCTGCAGTGCTACAGCCATTCATGGCAGGTTACTCATTTTCAGCTACAGGCACTACTTGCTCTTTAGATTCTATAAATCCTATCAGTTGTTTAGGTTCAAAAAATAAGTAATTCTTATTCTGATGTGAAACAAAACATTTTACAGGAAATTTCAACACAAAATTTGCTCCCAAGGCTAGGACTCTTGGCCATAATGCCAAGAGTTCCTTCCTACGCTTCTGATATCTCAATGACATATCGGGAAATATTCAAACATTAGAACCTAAAAACTGATCATTAATATGATGAAAAAACAAGCGTAATATATATTCTCTATTACTTTCTAAAGCAAGAGTTATTAACAGGGTTTTCCTTTCCGTTATAACCTCTAAAGAGTTCTCCAGAAATGTCGTTAAGTTCATGTTTTCATTATTTGTCCCTTGAATCTCATTAGGAGTGGAAACTTCCACAGGTTTCTTTACTTGAAAATAATTAGCTCTAACAATTGGTGGCAAACTTTCTGTAGGAATTAGCAAAATTTCCTTAAAGTACTTTCTTGCCATCTCCATTGGTAAAATTAAGGGACATTTAGGAAAATTTAGGAGTCTCAAATTATTTTTCCTTAGTTGGTTCTCAAAACTTTCCATTTTCCTAGCAGTAAATGATCTTTCTTTTACCAATTCTAAGTCCAAAGTTTTCATTTCGGATATTCTTGACTCCTGTTTTTCTAATTTCTCACTTAAATCTTTAAGGGCCAAGCCCTGTTGCTCCACTTTAGAGTAGATAATCCCATAGTCAATTTTTAAAGTGGAAAAAGACAATTTGAGGTTAGCGTCCATAACTGATATGGCCTGCCATAAAGCCTCCATATCTATTTTCTTAGGCTTCTCCAGTACCCCAAAGTTAATGTTACTTCCTCCCGAAGCTCCTCTCACCTCCTCTGCAGTGTGGGAAAACTGCCGCTGTTCTCTGGCTTCTTCGGCTCCCGATAGAATTGGAGCTGGCTGTCCTTCTCTGAGGATCGATGTTCCCTCCGAGGTCATCATTACCTCAGGAGCTTCCGACTCTGCACTGCTTCCGGGTTGTGGTGGTGGCTGCCTCTGCTCCAGGCTCAGCAACGCCCGAAGCTGCTGGCTGAGTTCGCCTGACGAATTCAGGCTTGCCCCTGAAGTAGCCCCCACAGATTCGCTCGAGCGGACCAACGCTCCTTCAATTGTAGTCTGCACCAGATGCGGTGCTGCTATCGCCGCCGGAGGATTGCTGTGAAGGGCTCCTTTCCTCTTACCCATATTGAGGTAAGAGGGCTTCTAGGTCACAAAGCAAGCGCCGGCCGACTACAAGAGAGGGAGCCTCCTACTCAGGCGTCTGCTCTCGTCGCCATCTTGTTTCTCTCTCTGTCCAGCCCTTATATAGTCTTAAATAATGAATCACTAGCTCTTTCTAACCAAGATACAGAACTCACCTGATATTTACGGGGGGAGGTTCCGTTCCAGGAATCCCTGCGAATCTTGAAAAAATGCGAATACGGTTTTTCATGGGGGAGACTGAAGAGGGCAGCAGGAGAGCAGCCGGAGCGCTGGCGAGTGCAGGAAATCACTCGCGGTATGCTCCAACCGCCTCTTCCTGGACTAAGTCGGGCCTTATCCAATCAGGAGCTGCGTGCCAATCTCTATATGTTGCGTCTGGGTTTTCCAAAATCTAAACTTTATAGTATTTATTAGTTTTGTAAAACATTTGTATGTTTGAATATCACACCATACATCCAACAAACCATACATTCAATAATTATTAAAGTATATTTAAGAGATTTGAAGATAGGCTTCCCTTGCTCAGCCAGACTAAAAGCCATCTGTTACCAATCTCCTGAGCTTACTCGTTTAGACGAAGAACCCCTGAAAAACACGGGAAAGTATCCTTTGGCTACAAGCCTGACAAAGAGAGAGCAAGAACTCTGCTACTGTTTAAATATTTACCTCTACAGATAGTTTATTTATGCACCCAATATTTCCCTAAGTTCTGCTTATCCAGCAAATTACACAGCTGTACTGAATATTATTATTCTCTTTTTCTCTCTCTCTCTAATTTCCTTTTCTTTTGTTAACTATATGATTAAAGGTTTTAATCATATTTGCATATAAGACACTCTGACCAGCACTTAGAAAAGCCTCTCATGCCCTGCTCTTTGCTCTGGGCTATTCCCACTAGACAGTGGTGCACATCAAGGGCCAGCTTCTCGTTGGTAAAGGCCTGGACAACCTCATGATCAGGATTGCCGAGTACCGCCCTAAGTCTCTTCCTGTGAACAGGTCTTGGCTAGTGGGCAGGGATTGTAGTAATTTTCATTCCGCATGTTTCGTTGGGGCTCTGTGGGATCTTCCTCTCGGAGATATTCCCAGAGCTACCGCCGTCGTTACAACAGTTCCAATTCCAGGCAGCTTCAGGCCTAGCAGTGGCTGCACCTAAGAAGACCCAATGACGCCAGGAGTCAGTCAGAGCTTCCTCGCATCAGAGGTCGCCTTTCTCAGTTTTATCAGGAGTAGACGCATGTTTTCTTGGATCAATGGGTGCTGGACATCATTCGGGAGGAGTACAATATAGATAGGGGTACAAGATTCTTTTGCCTGCCTCTGGATCTGTTTCTGGACTATTTGGTGGGTCAGCCAGAAAAGGAGTCCCGAGTCCGCACTACTGTGCAACATCTCTTAGACAGTGAAGCGAAGTGATAGAACCCGTTCCAGATCATGAATCGGGCTTAGGCAGATACTCCTTTTTTATTTTTTTTTTCAAATTATCTTTATTAACAACTGCAAAGGAACACACAACCAGGAGCAGAATAATCAGAAACATAAAACAGAGCAGTCAGAAAATAGCACGGGAGACTATGACAACAAATGCGGCTCAATACAAAAAACCCCATGGGTGGATGCCCATCACAATTGACATTTTGAAATAGCAAACCCTGCCAGACAAACACACGCAAATCCCAAGCCCACATCTAGACATCCAAACCCCCCGATATTCACCCCCTCACCCACCAAGTGCAGCTATCCGATGAAAAGCAAAACAAAAAACAACAACAAAAACAAACAGAAAGAAGGCATCAGCCCCTTCAAAAAGAAAAATCAAAGGAGTGATTCCGTGCCCACTGTCTCCAAGCTGGAACAAATCCTCAACGCTCTCTGCCACAAATCCCGATAGCAGCGGTGGGCCAAAGTCCCAGACTTAGGGATACGTTGAAGCTCATATCTCCCCACCTCAGCCAATCGAGCCAGCCATTGTGGGAAGGATGCCACCGAGTCTTCCACCCAATGCTGCAACAGGAGCTTTTTTACCACCAAGACAGCCATGTAGAGAACCCTGCATTGGGGAAGTGTAAGCCCCTCCTCTCTTAACTCACACTGATCCCCTAAGAGCAGAAACCCATAAGACCAGGGCACAGCTAGCTGGAGGACGCGCTCCAAAAAAGGAAGAGCCTGCAGCCATAAGGCAGAAGAAGGGCATTCCAAAAAATGGTGTGTAAGAGTACCTACGAAACGATTGCATTTAGTACAAACTGCTTCCTCCCAAAAGCCCATACAAGCTCCCCGAGCCCGAGAAATATAGGCCCGATGCAGAATTTTAAATTGCATTTCCCTAAAGTCCGTGGAACCCCCCCAAGGCATGCACAGTGGCAAAGAGATCAAGAAAGGTCTTACGATCCAGAGTAGTGCCAATCTCTGATTGCCACTGGGAAGCCAGGCGATCAATAGAGCCCAGGTCCGACGCGTTGTTCAGAATCCGATACCAGGTAGCTAATTTGTTAGAAGCAGGAGATACCTGAAAAAACTGAACATCCAAGGCTGACCACAGAGCCAAGGCTCCCCCCAGCGACGGTCAAGGGACAAGTAATAATGCCGGAACTGAAGGTAAGCCCAGAAGTGAGTCTGAGGCAGATGCCAGTGAGTCTGCAGCTAGCAAAAGAAGGAAAATGACCCTCCCCCCCACTGCAAAGATATCTTGAAGAGTTCTACCCCCTCTCTGCTCCCAGTGCCGAAACCAGGCATGGCCCACTCCCGGTGGAAAATCAGTATTTCCATACAACTGTAACAAAAGGAAAGCTGCCGGAGTTTTCCCCTGCCGATGCCGCCACCACCGCCACGCACGCCGCAGGGGTAATAGATACGCAAACTTGGCCCCACCTCCTGGTATAGCCGACAACGGGGTGTGCAGAAGGGACAGGACCGAGTGTGGAGCACACCAGGACTCTACCCAACCCTGGGAAGAAAATTTATAACAACCCGACCATCCTTCATGAATAAAGCGAAACAGAGCAGCAACATTATAATATCGAAGATCGGGAAGATTCAACCCACCTCTATATTTATCCAGGGCCAAGGTGGCATAACTAATCCTGGCCCGCTTATGACGCCAAATAAAAGAGGAGATAAGCGAACGAAACAAACGCACCTCTTTCTCAGTAACCCAAAGCGGCACAGCCTGCAACGGATACAAAATCTTGGGGAGAAGTACCATCTTAGTCAAAGCCACACGACCCCAAATACCCAATGGAAGATCTCTCCATTTATCACACAAGTGCTGAATCGCCTCCAAATGACGGGTCACATTATATCGATACAGAAGCTTGAGGTCCGGGCTTAAATATACACCAAGGTAACGCATCGGCCCCTTCACCGGTGGAATCTCAAGACTCACATGCCAGGACTCCGCCGTAGTGGATCGTAAGGGCAGAAGTTCAGATTTATCACAGTTAACGCGCAGACCAGAAAGATCTCCAAAGGAACGGACTAACTCGAGGACCCGCCCCAAATCACGTCTAGGTTGGTCTAGATAAAGGAGAATATCATCGGCAAAAAGATTAACGCGGCTCTCCTTGCCTCCAATGCGGATGCCCCAAATATACGGATCACCCCGAATCCTAGCAGCCAGTGGTTCGATTGCTAACACAAAAAGCAACGGAGACAACGGACAGCCCTGTTGCGTCCCCCGTCCCAAAGCAAACGGTGCAGTAAACTGACCATTGACTAAGAGTCTGGCCTGCGGCTGTAGGTATAAGCTCCTGATCCAATGATGAATAGAACCCTCTATGCCAAACTGACGCAGAACCCAAAAAAGATATTGCCAAGAGATGTTATCAAAGGCCTTCTCCATGTCCAGGCCTACAATAGCCGATTCGCCCTCCAAACCACGCCTGGAATGAAGGGCCATCAGGGCTCTAACCAGGTTCATCGATGCATATTGGCCCGGCACAAATCCTGCCTGGTCTTCATGGATCAGCAGCGGCAAAAAGGCATTCAATCTATGTGCCAAGATTGTGGCAAATAGTTTAGCATCCTGATTAAGGAGGGAAATAGGTCAATAAGAACTCACCTGGGCCGGGTCCTTGTCAGGCTTAGGTAACAGCACAACATGGGCCATGTTAGGAGTCCCCAAACCCCATATCTCAAAGAGCGCATTAAATGCCCCGCCAAAGCAGGAGAGATCTGATCCGACAGAATCTTGTAATACTCGGATCCAAACCCATCTGGGCCCGGTGCCTTAGTTAACTTAAGCTTCTTAATACCAATCTGTACGTCTTCGGAACTAATAGGGGCATTCAGTTGCTCCAACTGGGCTTCTGTCAACCTAGGGAGCTTGAGCCCCTGAAAGAAAGCATCCCTATCCGCATCCGAGAACGGCTGGTTAGCATACAGAGATTCATAAAAATGAACGAATTGCTGTTGAATCTGCTGTTCCTGCGTGTAACAAGTACCCTTCTGGTCCCGGATGGACAGGATAACCTGACGGGTGCATGGAGGCCGGACCAAACTGGCCAACAGCCTCCCTGTGTTACCCCCCCAGGCGTACAGTTTATACCGTTGAAAATAAATATCACGAGAAGCCTGCTGCATTAAGATTGCATCTATCTGCCGCCGGACGGTCAGCAAGCGAAGATTGTCATCCGCAGAAAGAGAAGTACTGTGGCGTGCCCTCAACTGTCTAAGCTCCCCCGACAGAGCCACGAGAAAGATAAGCAATAATGAACCCCCACAAAACCGCCTTGGAAGCCTCCCAATAGGTCACTGGATGAACATCGTCCATGTTATTATGAGAACTATACTCCAACCACTGTTCCCGAAGATATTTATGAAAGTCAAGATCTCTATAGAGGTAACACGGAAATTTCCAATGTCGCTCCTCTGGTGCTGGCGTAAACTGAAGTTCCATGACAACAGGCGCATGGTCCGACAAAGGAACCTCCTTGATAGCTATCCCAGCCACCCTGGGGAGCAGAGAGGGCGATACCAGCAGATAATCCAACCTAGCATATACATTGTGGGGATGGGAATAAAAGGTATAAGTGCGTTCCGTGGGATGCAAAATCCTCCAAATGTCCAATAACTGCAACTGGCTAAGCAGAAAATTTACCCCCTTAGCTCCATGGTCCCTTGCCCCCGTCTTTGCCGGACTACAGTCCAGGGCAGGATCTACAGTGATATTAAAGTCCCCTCCCACCAACGGTCGATAATCAGGATACATGGCTATCTTGGCAAGCAAAGCTGAAAAAAATTTATGATTATACACATTAGGAGCATACAGATTACACAATAACCACTTGTGCCCCCACAATTCCCTCAAGACTAGAACATATTGACCATCCTGATCTTGGAGAACTTTATGAGTGTGGAAGGGCAACTGTTTATGAATAGGGATAGCAACCCCTCGCTTCCGGGTACCAAAGGAAGACGAGCAGACCTCGCCCACCCAATCTCTCCGCAGCTTGAGATGTTCCACCTGGGAAAGATGGGTTTCTTGCACAAAGGTGATATCCGTCCCTCTCCTGCGGAGCCAGGTCAAAATTTTCTTTCTCTTAATAGGAGAATGAATCCCGTCCACATTTAGGGTAGTTATAGTCGGCTTAGTCATTAAGAAAAATTCCCCCAGATGTAATATCAGGAAACATGGAAATACAATAGACGGGCAGCCCCCCAGCTAGGCCTCCCATCCCGGAATACTGAAGCCTGAAAGAAGAGCACGGGACACTGAATCACCGACCCCCCCCGCCCCATAGATTGCTGCACTACCACACACACATAGCGCTCCCCAACCCATACACACAACAGCCACACAGACCCACAGTCACACATCCACCCCCCCTCTCCACCAACCTCAACCCACCCCCTGAAATAAACTTCCCCAAAGCCATATCCAAGTCCCCCCCAGCACAGTAGGAAACAGAGAACAGCCCCACTCCCTCCCCCAGAGAACCCCATCCCCAGAGGCACCCCCAAACACCCAATCCCGTACAAAACCGAAGGAAAACCCCCCCAGAAACTTCGCTCCCAATAACTGGAGCAACCTAATGTCCTTTTCGGAGCTCTCATAGACCCAGAGTCCCCCCTAGCGGGTAAACTGTCCAACATACAACAGGGAGAGCCAACCACCGCCAGACGAAAACAGCTCACAGTCAGTCCGGGATGAAAGGTCAACATCAACAGGGAAGAAATAGTGTTATGGGCCACGGTAGACAGTCAAGTCCTCAGGACCAGCAGCAGAGGGAGAGCACGGCCAAAACACCATGCCCCGCCGATCCCGGGTCACTCAATGCATCCCCTCTCATGCCAACAGAAACCAAACAGTTCAACTCTGAGAGGCTCAAAAAATCCCAGCCTCCGAAGTCTGACAGTACTCACAAGGGCAGGAAGACCACAGAGAGAAGATGTTGATAGCAGACGGCCACTTTAGAGCAGATCAAACAGCTGCAGGGGCTCCACCATTGACACTCGCGGGCAGAGAGTCCAAATAACGCTGGGCAGCCGCTCGGTCTGGGAATGTATGGGGCTTCCCCTCCCGCCAGATGCGCAGGGACGCCAGATAAATGAGCGCAAAGCGCACTCCCTGCCGGTGGAACGCTGTGCACAGAGGCGCCATTTCTTTGCAAAGGGAAGCCACGTGGGGAGAATAATCATTAAACAACAGCAGCTTCCTCCCTTCATATTCCAGCAATCCTGCCTTCCGATAAGCTTGGAGGATTAGCTCTTTCTCCTTCCAGTTCAAATATCTCGCGATCGCTGCTCGGGTGCGGTTATTATCCCCCGAGCGTTGCCCCATGTGATGCGCTCTTTCGCAAAGGAAGCCAGCCGCCGGCGGCTCCAGACCCAGCCGCATCGGGAGCCAGACTTGGAAAAAATTATAAAGATCTTGGTCTGCTCAGAGCTCTGGGAGACCCACCACACGTAAATTGTTTCGGCATTGGCGGTTTTCCTGATCATCCAATCTGCTAGTCAGGGTAGCCACCTGAGCCTGCAATGCGAACACACTAGTCCGATCTTGTAGTGCTGCGTCTTCCCCATCGGATACTCGCTGCTCCACTGCTGCTATATTAGTATTGTGTGACTCAAATCGCTCATTAAAGCCCTCCACAGCAGACTGCAGTTTATGCAGACGATCCTCCAGGGCTGCCGTTACCATTCGCGATATTTCTTGAGCCCATTCACCCCACTGGGCCGGAGCAGAAAGGGTAGTTGGGGACGCCGCCATTTTAGCCCCAGGCAATGCCGACTTGTGCTTAGGCGTCTTCGCTGCTCTTACCGGCATGCCGGGTGCCAGCTATCTCGCAGGATCCCCCCTTCACTCCCACAACCTTAGGGAAAGGTCTGGTGGGGGTCAAAGACATCCAAACAGCGTTGTGCAGAGTTTAGGAGGCTCGAGGTCAGAGAGCTCAAAGAAACATGTCCTATCCCAGCAATCTCATCACGTGACCCCCAGGCAGATACTCCTTATACTTCATCGTGCCAAAGAAAGGCTTGAAGACTGGAGAAGCATTCTTGATCTCGAGTCGGTCAACTGTTTCTTGCAGATTCTTCATTTTCGCAAGGAAACAGTGCATACAGTCATAGCTGCTGTCTCTCCAGGAGAATTTCTAGCATCCTTGAATCTCAAAGGTTTCTTCAGTTCCATGTTCTACAAAGCATTTCCAGTTTGCTGCGGTGCCCCATACTTTTACCAAGATGATTGTAGTTATTGCAGCCTTTCTCTGCTGGTAGAGGATCTAGGTCCATCCTTAGTTGGATGATTGGTTGATTTGAGCTCTGTTTCATTTGGAGTGCGAAAGTGCGGTGGAGATAGTAGTATCTCAGTTGCAGGAGTTGGGTTGGATAGTCAACTTCAAGAAGACTTGATGCCCTCCCAGTCTTTGGAGTATCTGGGGCTTCTCTTCGATACCAAGCAGGATTGTGTGTTTCTTCCCGAGGCATACAGACATAAACTTCAACAGCAGATCAGAGCTCTTCTGGACTGCCTGGCTTCTATGGCCTGGCTGTATCTTCAGGTTCTGGGGTCCATAGCGGTATCTTTGGAGATGGTTCCCTGGGCCCAAGCACACTTGTGATCTGGGGATCATTCTGAAAATTTGTACAGTTGGTGTGGAATGACCAAAATATGACATGGTAACTATTCAGTCAGACAGTACATTTCCAAAGTTCTCTTACAACATCATTAATGTGAAGGCCTCCATAAACAAGGTTGTTTTGAGTATCTACTTGAATTTTTGCATGTCCACAAGTAATCTCAGAGATCCCTTCAGATTATTCCATAGAGATACTCCTGATATCAAGATTACAGATTTTAGTCTCTTTAGCTCACAGGGTCTAGTAGCAGATCCAAAGTTTCATTCTAACAGAATAGTTCTTTACATATATCCTAAATTAATTCCTGTTTCTAAGTTACAGAGCAGAACAGAATTGTGTAATGTATACAGGGAAGTTCCCTGTACCCCTCCTTTGTATTCTGTTCCAGTTGAGCTGTATTCTGTTCCAGTTGAGCTTGATTGCTTTGGGACTTAATTGGTGGGGTACTGTGCTCCACTTCTATGTGGGAGTCGTTCAGAACTGTAAGTAGTCACACTTCTGCAAGTCCCAATTCGTGGGAATGGTTTGTTTACAATACATATGGACTCCTGAGAAGAATGGAATAAACTTCCTATTTATATAAGATCATAATGTAATCATTAATCTTTTAGTATAAAATTTAACTTATTTAAAAATTCTGTAGGTCATACAAATGGTCAAAAAACAGTAGCTTAAGTATGGTTGCTCTTGCTTATAATACTACCCATTGTTTTTGTTTGTCTTTAGTCCTACAAGATCATCAACTTTGCGCCCACATTACTTCAGATTATTGTATCAGACCAGGTTGAATTCCCAGTACGCCAAGCAGGTGAGCTAAATTCCCATGTGACCAAGAGCTGATGAAGCTGTTTATTATTTATATGATATTGCCAATTATGAGTTGCAGCAAAAAAGAGGGGGAACTACAGCTCTTCTCTCTCTCAAGAGAGAGAAACTGTATAGTGGATATCCAGAGAGAAACTGTATATCAGATACAGGCAGGCAACCTGGACAGATATCTGGTTGGAGACATCCAAAAGATGAGATTGGAAGTGGTAGTGATGGTAGAGTTTAAGATGATGCATGTGGATTGGAATATCCTATGTGCAAATTTCGGTTATTTTTTTTATGCAGTCACTGACCCATATTTTATTCTAAACAGTACAAAGCCCCAGATTTAAAAAAACATAGTTGGACAAAACTAGAATTAAAACCAAATATGTTGGTGATCATGACTGAGTTCATTGTTCATTGTTGCAAAATGAATTCCCCTCTATACTTTATACAGCAATAAACATCCTCCACCCCAGTAAAGGTCATATTGTTCCAATTTTCCAAACAAAATGCCCAAAGGGGGAGGGTATTATTGACCTACCAAGAATCTTTCCCAAATAGATAATCACTTTAGCCCAGAAATATTGAGTAAACCTATGTAATCAGAAAGCATGGGATATCCATTTTAATACATTTAATACAAACAGGAGATTGGATGCAACCTGCATAATGAGCTTGCTGAGAAAAGCAGTCTCTCTCTAGTAAGGGTACAAAGGTGAAACTTGATGCACTGTATTATATACCATAGTGGGAATTTATTTTATTGCCAGTGATAGATTTGCAAGCTATAATTTGAAGCCCATCTTTACAGTATGGTTATGAAACATTGGGCCTCCAAAGCTGCTGTTTCTCCCATTACAGCTTCTGCATCCGTGAAGACAGAATGCTTGATCCAAGGTAAAGGATTGGTCTTATGTGCAATATGTATGCATATTAAAAATCTCATGAAAGAAGTACAAGAACTAAGGGATGAGGTAGCAAGTCTAAGAGACATCTGTGATAATCAGAAATCCATCCCAGATATGCATTTTGATATATCGGGGATCTCCAGCAAAGGGGATGGCTGTCATCCATGCTTTACGATTGCTTTTGTACACAACTGGCAGTGACTTTGCACCTTTGAAACAACGTGGCTTGGCAGACTTTCCAATAGCTAGTAGCGGTAGCTTTTCAGATCCATCCATATTGGCAGCAAACAATGTGAGGCACTCCTTACTTCTCTTGCCACTGTGGCAGCTATCTCCTTTGAACGTCATTGTGCAATCCGGCAACAACTTAAAAAATAACCCAGTCTCGTCGGCGTTAAAAACATTGTGTTCGTCATATTTGGTCTGTAGCAAGTTCTTATGGTACAGACTCTGATTCGCCACTCAGGACACGAAAGATAACAGCTCTGCGCTTTTTGAACCTATCCAGCCATCCATCACTACATTTAAAGTCATTGTGACCAAGTTGAACAGCAAGACTGACTGCTTTCGCTTTCAGAATTGGACCAGAGACTGGTGCACCAAGTGAGCGTACTCGCTTCAACCAAAGAAAAAGCGCATCTTCAACATCATCATAGGTGGATTTTCGCAATTTCTTACTGCCATCTGCAAACTGCAAAGAAGTCTTGTACTTCTCACGGCTACTCCAGATGTCACAGACCGTAGATTTGCTTATACCATAGTCACGTACATTATCCGCTTGTGTTTTCTTTTTAGTTTCGATTAAAAAAACGATTTCGCGTTTTACATCTAATGTTATAGAACAACGCTTCGTAGCAGACTTCTCAGCCATTTTTACTACAGTATCACAGGTATGCCACGTTCTGTGTAGGCGGAGCCTGCATGTCCATTATAGCCGAATGAAATTACAGCTAAAAGTGGCTCTCGGGACCAAAATAGTTTTCCGGTATAGCCGAAAGTCCGGTTTATGCGAGTCCGCTATATCTGATGATTTTCTGTATGTTTATAATGGCACTCGGCTGGGACCAGCGGACCTATATGCAAGGTTCCATTTTAAGCAAATCCGGTATAATAGGATTATACTGTAGTGTACTTTAACATGGCTCTGCATAGGCAGTTGATTAACTGAGTGCCTTCAGTGAAGTGACAGACTGAATTAAAAACTGGTTAAGTGGAAGGAGACAAAGATTAGTGGTAAATATAGTTTGCTCGGAGGAAAAGGATGATGTTAGAAACATTGAAACACGATGGCAGATAAAGGCCAATGGCCCATCTAGTCTGTCCATCCACACTGCCTCGGGGATCTGTCTGGGCTGGCTCTTAACATCTTTTTGGGTGATATTATGGAAGGTCTGGTAAAGTTTGTCTTTTTGTGGATGATACCAAACTCTGTAATAGCATGGATACTCTGGAGGCTGTGGATGGGTGAGGAGTCTGCTAAAATATTTGCATCTGAATGATCTTACAAAGGATTAAAGGAGATTACATTACATTACATTAGTATTTATGGATCGTTAATGTTACTGAAGGAGTTCAATGTGATTTACAGTTTAGAAGAGACTGGTCATATCCAGGGATTACATTATTTCATTGGGGTTCATGACACAGATAACTTGGTTTGTGTTTGTGTAGGCATATGATTATGGCATATGGTTTGGAGAGAAGGTTTGGCTATATCTGGTGTTGATATTACAGGTCCTGGTATAGATGTCACTTTTCCGGTTTGTAGTGTGCTTGTAGGTTTGTAGAAGAGTGTGGTATAGTGGTTAGAGTTACAATCTCAGTACTCTGAGGTTGTGGGTTCAAACTCCATGCTGCTCCTTCTGACCCTGGGCAAGTCACATAATCCTCCACTGCCCCAGATACATTGTGAGCTCACTGGGGCAGATGGGGAAAATGCTTGAAGTACCTGTATGTAAACAGCCTTTGAGTGTGGTTGTAAAACTACAAAAAGGCCCGTATACAAGTCCCAGTTCCTTACTTTTTCTGTATTGAAATAGGAGAGGTGATTTGTGACTTGTTTGGTTTGTGGTGGTGGTAACCTGTTTGTTAGGGGGAATAAGGTATTTTCCAAATAGATACTGTGTTTCCCCGAAAATAAGACCTAGCATCCCTAGACCCGAGATTCGCTGGCAAATCTTCAACCCACCCCCACTGTGTAGCAGAAGTTCTGCTGACCATCTGTCCCTCCCTGCCGACCGCGAACAAGTCTTACCTTCAACTGAAGCAGTGTCGGGTCGGGAGCACTCTAAACAGGCTGCTGGCCTTGTCCGTTGGGGGTTTCACTCTGCCGTGTTACTGATGACGTTATCAGTAACGCGGCAGAGTGAAATCCCCGATGGACAAGGCCAAGCAGCTTGTTTAGAGTGCTACTGGCCCAACGCTGCTTTGGTTGATGCTTGCAGTCGGCGGGGAGGGAAGGATGGAGGGTCAGCAGGGGTTCGGGGGGGGGTGCTCAAGGATTCTGCTGAACAAGGGATGGGAGGGAGGAAAGGATAGAAGCTGGACAAGGATTCTGCTGCCTGAGGGATGGGAGGATGGGAAGGATAGAAGCTGAGCAAGGGTTATGCTGCATAAGGGATGGGGGAGGGAGGGAAGGATAGAAGCTGGGCAAACTTCTGCTGCAGAGGGAGGGAGGGGAGGAAAGATGCTGCACATGTGGGGGAGAGAAAGGAAAGAGGAAGAATTGGGGTGATGGAGTTGAAGGGAGAGATGATCATGTGCATACCCCGAAAATAAGACCTGGTGCCTTTTTTAGGCCCCAAATGAATATAAGGCACTATCTTATTTTTGGGGAAACACAGTAGGTTTTTAGTCTTTATGAAAGTTTTGATAGGAGGGGGTGTTCCTTAATTGTGCTGGTAAAGGATTCCACCATTTTGTTGCTAGGTATTTGATGGTTGTAGAGTGAATAGTTTTGTATTTGATTTCTCTAGGATTTGGGAATCTTATTCTCATATGATTACTGATCATGTTGTATTTGTCTTTGAGTGGTATTTCGATTAAATTCAACATGTAGTGTGGTATTTCACTATAGAAGATTAAAAAGATCAGTGTACATAGTTTAAAAATGCACTTTGGTTCAAAGGGGAGCCAATGTAGTTTGAAGTACAGGGGTGTCACTTCAACATATTTGGTTGCTGAGAAAATAAGTCTGGCTGCTACATTTTGTATGGTTTCTATTTTTTTTTCCTTATTTTCTTTGCATCCTACTCAAAGGACATTGCAATAATCTAGTTGGGATAGTACCAGTGACTGAACCAAGATCTGAAAGTTTTTTCTTTGGCAAAGCAATGCCAAATTTGTCTCTGTTTTCTCAGTGTTGTCAATATTTTATTGGTTAATGTTTGCATTTGTGCCTCCTAGAATTAGGTTCTTGTTGAATATAATCCCTAGGATTCTGAGCTCTGGTTCCAGTTTCAGTGGGGTGTTATGTAGTGTTGTTTGAGTGTCGCTGGTAATTCTGGGTGGGCTTAGTCAGGAAAAAATTGAGTTTTTTCTTTATTTTGTTTCATGTTGTCAGCCTAGTTGGACTTTGGGACTGTTTGTTGGGTTGTGTGGAACCCTAGTAGTTTGGTTTTGGTGGCACTGAGTTTGAGCTTGTTCTTGTTTACCCAAGCTGAGATTTTGTTTATTCCGTTTACCTCGTATGCTACGTAAATGCTATTCTGCAAATGCTTGGATGCTCTGGTAAGGAAGGGTTTATACACTTTATGGAAGCTCTGCTTAATCAGAGCATACTTCCTCTATTGGTTTGCTGATCTTGTTTTCTTTCTTGTAGAAAGGAATGAATATTATAATATCTGCGTAGGAGAAGTGAGGTCTTTTTGGTCTAAGAAGTGTCCTAGTGTTGACATCAGTACATTAAAAAGTATTGGGGAGAGTAGTGAGACTGATGCTGACCATTCTTCTGATCTTTCTCCATTAATTTTTACACTGTATGTTCTGTTAGAAACCCTTCTAGCCAATTGTACACTTTACCGCTTATCCCTAGAAAGTTTAGGATCAGTAATAGGAATTGATGGTCTACTTCAGTGTTCTTCAACTGCGGGCCTGCAAAAATTTCCTGCTTGGCTGTGAAGGATTCGGGTCATCTCCACGCAGTTACCTTCAGCGTATTGCAAACTGCACACTGGGAAGGAAGAGAGGCTCTGGTGTCGTCGTCAGCTGACTTGCAACTTCCTGTTACCTTCGCGTATCTGCCTGGACTCCTGCCTTCATCTTGTCTCCGCATCACTGGATCAGCAGCGGCAGCTCTGTGTGCTTTAACTTTGCCACACAGCTGCCGCTAGCAATAGTTTAGACGTGGTTTCATCAGGCAGCCTCGGGGCCTTTGCTAGGCCAGCCCACTTCAATGATGCGAGCTGGGCTGGCCTAGCAAAGGCCCCGAGGCTGCCTGATGAAACCGTGGCTAAACACTAGCAGCAGCTGTGTGGCGAAGTTTAAAAGCAAACAGTGAGCTGCTGCTAGGCTAGAGAGTGGAAATATTTGCTGGCGAGGGAAGGAGGGAAGGGAAAAGGGGTACTGCTGGTCAGGGGAGGAGGAAAAAAGGAAGGAACAGCTGGCAGGGAGATTAGAGGAGGGGTAGAGTTCAGGGTGGAATGGAGAGATTAGATGAAGGAAAGGGGAGAGACAGAGAAATGAGAAAGTAGAGAGAGATATGTCGAGACCCCCTTTTTCTCCCCCAAAATGTTGACTCGAATGTAAGTCGGACGGCTTAATATTCAAGTGCCCTACCCTCAGGCTCTGCACCTAGCTCCCTCTCCTGCCAGGTACTGCACCCAGAACCCTTCCTCCCTCCCCTGTCAGGCTTTTCACCCAGCACTCTTCCTTCCCTCTCTCCCTCCCTCCCCTGTCAGGCTCTGCACCCTGCTCCCTTCCTTCCCTCCCCTGTCAGGCTCTGCACCCTTTCTTCCCTCCCTTCCCTGTCAGGCTCTGCACCCTTCCTTCCATAAGGATGCCACCCAGCAGCAATGCAAAATCGTGCTCCTGCTCGTGCTGTTCAGTGGCTAATAAAACGATCTCACGGCAGCCGATTAACAGCGGGGCAGGAACTCGTAAAGTTTGCTTCTGCCTGCTGCACCTCCACCGGGGATCGGCAGATGAGGTAAGAGACTAGAGCAGGGTGCAGAGCCTTGCGGTGGTGGCCAGAAATAATTCTGGGAGGGGGAATTGGCTCGAATATAAACCGGGACCCCCATTTTGGGGCCAATTTTTTTGGCCCCAAAATCCCGGTTTATATTCAAGTATATACGGTACTTCTATGTAGTTCACTGCATTTCCTTTATTAGTGCTTTGAAAAAGGTTGCTAGTTCAGCTGCTGTTGGGGTATTTGTTGATTTGGTTGTTAATTCAGTTGGGTTAGCTAGGAAGTGTGAACCAGGGGGAGTTTCTTCTATCTGTGATTTTTTTTCCACTTTTTTAGGGTATATTTTATCTAGTACTACTTTGACATTCTCATTCCATTTGTTAATGGCTAGGGTTTGTTCTTGCTGGTGAAGTTTTTCATCCATTGTTTTCCAGAGTATATTATCTATTTTGCCTCTTGTTTTCTTTTGTAATTCTGTTCTCTTTTAGTTCCTTATTTTGGTGTTCTTGCCTATATGTATTTATTTATTTATTCATTCAGTTTTGTAAACCGTTCTCTCAGGGGAGCTTAGATGGTGAAATATGCTAGGAAGTGATCTTACCATATTTTGGGTGTTCAGTTTTTTGCTACGGTATTATCTTTAGGTGGTTGTTCCTTTTTCTATTGCTTATAAAATCTAATTGATGACCTTTATTCTGGTTTTTTTTGGGGAAGGATATAATCTCTAGTTCTATGACTTCCAGGAAAGAGAGAAACTCTAAGGCAGTGTTTTTTAACCTACGCTACGCATACCTTAGGAGGTACATTGGCCGCTTGTTAGGGGTACGCAGGCTGGCTGCTGTCTGGGATCTCTCCCTACCTCCCTCCATCCCCCTGTCTCCACCCAACACGCTCCATCCATTCACTGCCACCACAACTCCGGGCACAAATCATGCAGCAACTGGATGCGGCGGCCCACAAGCCTTCCCCTTGATGTCAATTCTGATGTCATAGAGAAGGTTACCTGCCTAGAGTTGCGGCGGGGAATGGATGGATGGAGCATGTCTGGCAGCTGCGGGGGAAGAGGGGGTGTTGTTGGATGGTGCCTGTTGGATGGCAGGGAGGAATCGGTGGTTTCAGGATGGATGGAGTGTGGTGGCAAGGGCAGAGCTTGGGCAGGGTACTGGATTGATTTGTTAGGCTTAGGGGTACTTGGCTTGAAAAGATTGAAACACTGCTCTAAGGTGTCTTGTCTTCTTTTTTTGTCTTGTGTATGTTCAGGTCTCCTGTTACTAGAATAGTGTTGTCTTGCAGAATTAGATTGATTACAAAGACATTGAAGTGGTCGTTGGCTTCTGTCCATTTCCCTGGTGGGTAGTAGCAGATGGCTCAGATTAGTTTGTCTTTTAGGGAGGGGTCTTTTCACATTCTATGATTTCCAGTGATTCTGAGAGGTATTCATTTTATTTTTTAAGGTTCTAGACAGCATTCGCCAAGAAGTCCATCCCAGCCCTCAGAAACTGAGGAGGCGGCTCTATCTTCTCAGTCTGTAGCGTATGCAGTCGCGCAAGGCAGGCATGCACCACCAGTGACATCCTATAGCAGCAGCCAGCACACCTACATTGGCTACTGTAAAACAAATGTGGAGAAGCACAGCCACCCGCAGGGCTGTGGAGTCGGAGTCTCGGAGTCGGAGGAAATTTCGGGTACCTGGAGTCGGAGTCGGAACATTTATCTACCGACTCCATTTTTGAACTTGGCATACCAATCACGAGCGATTCTTTCAGCTATATCACCCACTATATACACAGCACAAATGTTGCGAGCAGCTTCTGCGGCCTTAAGAATCTTGATTAAAAGCAAAAAGAAGGTGGTGTCGAAAATGCTCATTTCTCTCAACTTGACATTCCATTTTAACGATCTGAAAATTAACCAGTGCTGTGGAGTCGAGGAGTCGGAGGAAATTTCGGGTACCTGGAGTCGGAGTCTAAAGTACAAAAAACTGAGGAGTCGGAACATTTATCTACCAACTCCACAGCCCTAGCCACCCGGTGATCCTGCATATCTTCCACAATCACTCTACCATCACTAGGCAGGGTGTTTTGTTTTTGGTTTTTAATTGCGCTGGGTCACTTAAGCCACCATGGAAATCTCTCTGGGCTGCCCCCAACAGCTGCTGAAACAAGCAGGACATAGCCCTAGCATTCCGCAAAGGTCATTCTGGGGAGACAACTGATCCTTAACTATTAAACTCGGAGCCGGATGCCAGGGAAATGTCACAGATTGCAAGCGCATGCTGCAGAGTCATGAAAAAAAAGTAGCAGATGTGGAAAGAGCAGGCTGCGCCTCCAGGCTCAAGCCCTGTACAGTAGAGAATGACACGGTGACAAAATTCATCACCGTTCCCGTCCCCGCGGATAACCACGGAAAATAATCCCATGTCATTTTTTAGTGTCTATTTCAACCTCAGTCCTTCTACACCAGCATTCTTCAAAGCAAAGCTTGCGGGTCAGTGGTTGTGCCCAATTATACTCTGATTCTTTCCTCTCTCCTTAAAGAATGACATGAAGATGGTTTCCCGCGGTTATCCGCAGGGACGGGAACGGTGATGAATTTTGTCACCGTGTCATTCTCTACTGTATAGTGTTCTCCCTAGCACCTTTTAGTCGGGCGCCCAGCTGTCATCTCAGTCGCGGATTCGCCTCAGCCTGACTTTTTTTTTTTTTTTTTTTTTTTTTAAAGCACCAGGAAGCGGGTTTTCAGCTTTACTTCTTTTTTTTTTTTTTTAAATTTTTCCTACTGCTGCTCGGTTTTTACGGTCGCAGTTGGAGGCAGAGACTACAGGCTCATTAAGACCGAGTGCACGAAACCAGAAGAACCCCGATGTCCTGTTTGCTTTCGTTCTGCCACTGATCCCGCAAGACAGGCTGGCCGCTGCTTGCAGATCTGTTTCTGTAGGACATTGGTTTCGCTTTGTGCAGGAGAACCAATCAGAAAGAGGAGAGGCGGAAGCTAGCAGTTATGTGCTTAATTAACTGCTGCTGGCACATGGAAAAGGAGGGAGAAGGTGTGTAAAAGGAATAAAGCAGGCCCAAGAAGTAGAGGGGGAAGGGATTGCAGCGGTTATAGATGGAGGTCCTTTGGGGATTCTGGGCACCTATGTTTTAAAAGCTTTCATTTGTAGAGCGAGAAACTTGTAGCTGATGTGGATGCCAGCTGATCTGGCCACCAAAAATATATGAACAGTGAACCGTTATTCGTGCTTAATTTATATAGGCACAAGATTGATGTTTCCATTAGGTGTCAGCTAGAGTGCTGAGATTCGGGAGTGATAAATGGCAGATAGCAACCTAGGCATTTCTCCCTTTCTGTCAGCAATGAGTAGAATAGGTGGAGCAAGCAGTCAGACTGCCAGATAATCAAGAAAGTGGGGCTTTCACTTTAGTATATGTATGCTGGATGCCCACTGTGTTCCTACTTCATGACTTCCTGTTATAGTCTTGAACACATAGGAGACCCTGCACTTCAGTTTTCAGCTGCAGACCTGTCTGCTCAGATCTGGCTAAACAGCAAGGAACAGGCCAAGGAGAAAGGGGAGATACTGGACCACCAAGCAGGGGAGAGTCAAGATGCTGGTCTGCCAGGGAAGGGGAATGATAACAAGAGTGGAACAAGGAGATACTGAACTATGAGAAGAAGACAGAAAGCACCAAGATGCTGGACTGCCAGGGGCAGAGGAAACGGACAAAGGTCCAAGACCAAGAGGTCACGTAGAGAGTCTAATAGCCTTGAACTTGCCCTGCATAGGTACTTCTGGCTAAATATTCTATAAAGGCACATAAGTGGCCCTGGAAGTAGATGTTCATGCATAACTTTATACCTGTTCTGAGGTGTTTACGTTTACCTCAGAACAGGTATAAAGTTATGCATGAACATCTGCTTCCAGGGCCACTTATGTGCCATTATAAAATATTTAGCCAGAAGTGCCTATGCAGAGCAAGTGCATAGGTAGGGTTGCAAATTCCACTCAGCCTGACTTTTTTTTTTTTTTTTAAGCACTAGCAAGCAACTTGAACCCATGCTAACGGTAACACTGTGCATTCCGGCTTCCCTTAGTTCTCCTCCGAAACCGGAAGTTGTGTCCTGGCGGGGGAGGGAAGAGAAGAGAATGGCTTTGATTTGCTACAGGCTAAGGTGGGAGATAAGGCAGGGAGGGGTTTACAACTTGGTGTTCTTGTTTGCTTCGGGCCTTCTTCACTGCTGGGTCCTGCCTTCTTTATGTTTCCGTGAAGGCAGGAACCGGCAGTGAGGAAAGCCCAAAACAAAAAAGAACAGCCAGTTGTAAGCTTCCCTCTGTCGGTGCCCTTTCTCCCACCTTAGCCTATAGCGAATCTGCCGGGGGGGGGGGGTGGGGATGCTGGAAATGCTGCTGCTGCTGCTGCACCCAATTGGGAAGGGGGAAGAAAAATGCTACTGCTGCATCTAATTGGGGAGAGAGAAGGAAGGAAGACCAAGGAAGGGATTGGAGAGGAAAGAGATGCCAAGACCATGGGAGGGAGGGAAAGGAAATGAGATACCAGACCATGGAGGGGGAGGGAGAAATGTAAGGGAATATGAGGGGGAGGAGACAGATGCCAGACCTGGGAAAAGGAAGTAAGTAGAGGAGATGCCAGATAATGGAGGGGGCAATGGAAGGAGAGGAGAAAGATGCCAAGGCATGGGGGAGGGAAGGGGAACTAAGGAGACAAATGCCAGACTAGAGGAAAAGGAAGGAGAGGAGGTGCCAGAGCATGGAGGAAAAGGGAGAGATAGGAGAGGAGAGAGATGCCATGGGGGAAGGGAAGGAGCTAGAGATGCCAGACTATGGGATGGAGTGGAAAAGAAGGAAGGAAAGAAGAAGAGAGAGATGCCAGAGCATAGGGGAGAGGGTGGAGACAAAAAAAATGGAGAGGGGTGAAGCTGAAATGAATATGTACAAAAAAGAGAAACTGCACAGGATAAACAGTTTATTTGAAGAAACATAGAAAGAGGGAAGATGCCATATGGAAGAGAGAGAGAAGGCAGACATTGGATGGAAAGGGCAGAGAGGGTGGACAGTAGATGGAAGGGATAGAGAGAGAGGGCAGAGGCTGGGTGGAAGGGTCAAAGAGAGAGGGCAGATGTGGCATGGAAGGGAGAGAGGACAAACGCTGAATAGAAAGAGAGCGAAGAGAAGATGATTAAAGCAGAAATAAAATTTTTTTGTTGCTTTATGTAGAATCAAGTAGCGTTGTAACTGTATTGATAAAAGTTTATAAATAGGAAATGGAAATAAGGCAATTTTTTTGGACTAAACCCCTTTCCTCAGGTCAGGACAGAATATCATAACAAATGTATACTGTACTGTCTTGAAGAAAGATTTGGCCTCTGAAAGTTAATTGAAAAATGGATTAGTCCAATAAAATGGTATTTTCTTATTTCTCATTATTTGTTTTATTTCTATTTGTTAATTTGTAAAGTGGTGATTGTTATGTATCAGTTTTTTCAAATTTACATCTACTGTCTTTATGTGTTGCATTGTATGCAGAGTCTGGTTTCTTGGTGGTTCAGTTTAACTTTCATCTACATATTTCTATTTTTAGTTTGTGATTATTCCATATTGGGTGAGGATGTATCTGTTCTATGTGTATGAAAAGGACATGGTTTTCTGTTAGCGTCGACTGCACAGGATCAATTGACTGTGCAGGATCTGGCTTGATTAGTTTTTCAATGCATGTGTTGGTTTTCTAGTGCTCACTGCAGTGTTTAAGATGCTGCCTTTTCCTAGGTGCACCCTTGTTGTGTGACTCATGGATTATTACTAAAAATAACTTTTTTATATAGAAGAGGGGGTTGTTAAAAAATGATCAGCATTGGCTGTCATATATACTAGGTATGCCACTGGATTTAATGACCTATTCTAACTTTACTGCTGACGTAGGTGTTGTTGTCCCCCCCCCACACACACACACTTTAAAGAATTAAAATTGTATTAACATCAAGCAGTTTTCCAAATGACATTATGAGCAAATAAAAATATTTATCCCAGGACAAGCAGGCAGCATATTCTCAACATGTGGGTACGTCACGGACGGAGCCCTATAGCGAACATTTTCACAAGCAGACTTGCTTGAAGACCTTCAAGCGTCTCCTCAGCATGGCCTCAGTTCTATGTTTTCCACGGAGCCAGAAGCACTGTTCCCTTGCTTCGCGCGATCTCGTTGTTCCTCTTGCACTGCGGCTTATTTGGTTACTTTCAGTTAAGTCGCTGTGCCCGCGTCTTTATTTTTCTTTTTTTTCCATTGGTATATTTTTGACCGGGTTCACCGGTCTTGTTTTGGCCGCCTGGCCTCGCGGGACCGCGGCTGTCCTTTTTCTTATGTCCCGGCCTCGTTCCGAGTTTAAAAACTGTACTAAGTGCAACAGGGTTATCTCCATCACCGACCCTCATTGCTGGTGTGTGGAGTGCCTGGGTGCAGAGCACCGCGCAGAGTCGTGCCCATGTTGTGCGACTTTGCAATCGCGGGCTGTTCGGAGGGTGGCCAAGATTCTCCAACTCTTTGGCCCCATGGATCCTGTGGGACAGGCCTCGAGCTTGGCTTCGGCACCCTCGTTGGGTTCCTCGGCCTCAAAGTCCCCCTCGGCCTCGAAGGCTCCGGCCTCAGCTCCTCCTGCAACTCCGGTCTCAGATAAGTCTCCTCTTGCCTCCTCAGGTGTGCCGGCAAAGAAGCCTGCCTCAGTCTCATGTAAGTGCCGCCTCATCGGTGTCTTCGAGACATCATTTTAAGCGTGTCTCCTCACATAGGGAATACTCTTCCTCGAGGTCGCCCCCGAAGAAGCACACTGCTGCACCTACGATCCAACAGCCTTTGGTCTCGGTGCCTATATTCGAGGACATGCTTAAGGCTATACTTACCACGCAGCTTTCCTCAGTGGTGAGCCAACTGGTCCCGACCTCGTCGCCTCTGACCTCGGTCTCGACCCAGCCTCGTTCTGACCAGCCTGAGCGTCCTTCTCTCGTGTCTTGGGGCCGTGCCCGCAAGACTCGTCGGGTTCCCTCGAGCGATTCTTCATCCCCCGAGTCCCCTGTGACTTTTTGAGGGTCCTGGACTGCTTTTCGCCCGCTACTATGTCGAGGCTTGCCCCTCCTAAAAAGCTCTGGTCTTCTCCGCCCCTTCGGGGCAGGTCTCTGACTGCAAAGCCTTCCAGGCATATCCTTGTCCTCGAGTTGGACTCCAGTGTGCATTCCCCATCGAGGCAGATGCCAGCCTCTAAAGGGTCTTCTTCGAAACTGGTGGAGGAATTTTCCTTTGCCCCGTCTTCTCCGAGGCTCTGCCAGCTGATTCCTCGGACTCCGGGATCCTCCCCGGTCCACCTTGCACGGGGTCGTTCCTCTACGCCCCCCCAGACACTTTAGTCGAGCCTCTTCCATCTCCCATTCGCGGGATTCCGAGGCCCTGGCTCACTATTCGAGGGAAATTTCTACCTCTTTCTCGGCTGCCCCCAGATCTCGCTCGGGGTCTCCTCAGGGGGATGAGTGTTCTTCTCAAAACTCCTCCTTTACCCATCTCTGACATGGGTAGGGCCTTGAACCTGGACCTCCAGTCTGAGTCCCATTATACCCAGGAGTTCCTGGTGGAAATGGGTGTTGATCATCAGCCCCGTGAGGTGCTGCGCTTGCCATTGCACCAAGTTCTCCGGCAAACATTTCTCCGGAACCTGGAGACCCCCTATGCGGTCACGGCCATTCCCTCCGCTACCGGACGATCCTGGTTAAGGGGTTTGAAAGTTCTCAGCTTTCTCATCAGTCCTTGGTGGTTGAGTCTTCATTGATGTCCAACCCCTTGAAGGTTTACGCTGCCGTCCCTCCGTGCAGGGAGTGCCATACGATGGACAAATTTGGTCGCCATCTTTATCAAAACTCAATGATGGCGAACCGGGTCCTCAACTATAACTTTATCTTCACATCCTACCTCCAATTCTGTTGCAACTCAGATCCAGTGAGCCTCTTCTTCTGCCTGTTTTTCCTTATCTGGTTACGCAGAGGTGAGGTTCTCTACTTCATCCCAACCTTCAGTCTCTGCACTTAACGGTTTGGTTCCTCGAGACTTAATGCCCTCGTTCCAGTTCTCTCAGCCTGTGCTGGATGTCGTGGAGGCGTCTCGGAAGGAGTCCACTCGCCAATGTTACCATCAGAAGTGGACCCGCTTTTCTTCCTGGTGTGCTACTCATCAGCTGGAGCTGCTGTCTGCCTCCTTATCTGCTGTCCTGGATTATCTGTTACACTTGTCTGGCACTGGATTCAAGTCCTCTTCGGTTCGAGTCCACCTTAGTGCTATTGCTGCTTTTCATCAGCTGATTGACGGGAAGCCTATCTCTGTTCATCCTGTGGTTTCCCACTTCATGAAAGGCCTTTTCCATGTTTATCCGCCCCTTAAACATCCTCCGGTGGTTTGGGATCTTAATGAGGCCTTTACTCGCTTGATGAAACCCCCATTCGAGCCGCTAGCGTGGGCTCACTTAAAGTTTCTTACTTGGAAGGTTGTGTTTCTTATTGCTCTCACTTCTGCCTGTCGGGTCAGTGAGCTTCAAGCCTTGGTTGCGGACCTATCTTTCACTGTCTTCCATCATGATAAGGTGGTTCTCTGTACCAATCCTAAGTTCTTGCCTAAGGTTGTTTTTTACCACAACAACCAATCCATTGTTCTTCCTGTGTTTTTTTCCGAAGCCCCATTCTCACCCTGGAGAAGTGGCTCTGCATTCTCTTGATTGTAAGCATGCACTGGCCTTCTACTTGTAGGGCTCCGCTCCTCATCGTTCTGCTCCCCAACTGTTCCTCTCTTTCGATCCTAATCGCTTGGGTCGCTCTGTTTCTAAGCGGACCATTTCTAACTGGTTGGCCGCTTGTATCTCTTTCTGTTACGCTCAGTCTGGTCTCTCCCTGCCGGGTCAAGTCACAGGCCTAAGGGTCAGAGCGATGGCGGCATCTGTTGCTTTCCTTCGCTCTACTCTTCTGGAGGAAATCTGTAAGGCTGCCACTTGGTCCTCGGATCATACGTTTACCTCGCACTACTATCTGGATACTTTCTTTAGGTGTGATGGCCATTTTGGCCAGTCCGTTTTGCAAAATCTATTCCCATAAATTGCCAACTCTCCCTTAATCCCATTCTGGTTAGCTTGCAGGTCTCCCACATGTTGAGAATATGCTGCCTGCATATCCTGGGATAAAGCACAGTTACTTACCGTAACAGGTGTTATCCAGGGACAACAGACAGATATTCTCGCAACCCACCCACTTCCCCGTGGTTGGCTTCTTTGCTAGCTATCTGAACTGAGGCCACGCTGAGGAGATGCATGCCCTAGGTCGGGCAGGAGGGAGGGGCACACACGCATGCACGGGCCAATCGCAAGCTTGAAGGTCTTCAAGCAAGTCTGCTTGCGAAAACGTCCGCTAGGGGGCTCCATCGGTAAAGTCACCCACATGTTGAGAATATCTGCCTGCTGTCCCTGAATAACACCTGTTACAATAAGTAACTGTTTTTTCATACATTGCTAATTATTGCCTGCATCTTAACCTAAACCGTTTTGCCCTAGTTCTCACTATGATCTTTATCTGCTACTTTTTTTACTTTGCTGTCGTGCAATCACACAGGTCTCCTTCAAGGCTCAGTAACACCTCTCCATAAATTATGTGGAAGAGGTCTAGAAATGGGGATCACATCTATTTCATATCCTCAGTGAGACCTCAAGAAGGAACCTAGTGATCAAAACATTATTAGAGGTGCTGTAGAGCCGTTTCTTGTATGACTGGATGAGCTATATTTATCTTTTTTTCTTTTTTTTTTTTAGTTTAAATTCATGCAGAATTAAATGGCTAGATTGAACCTAATGACTTCATTAACGCATTTCCCTTTGTAAACCTCTATACCATTTGAAAGTGGGCGCATATCTAATTATTCGCTTCTAGAATTGGATACTTCTTAAAATTTTTTTTTCAATAAGTTTTTATTATAATTTGAATAATACATTATCCATTAATAACAGGAAAAAAAGGAGAAATCTACAATCAAAGTGCATAATTTCATCATACATAAATCCTTTTTTAAGCCCACAAAACTGGGGGGTAGGGTACTAATACAACAAGAAAAAGTAAAGAAAAGATAAAGGAAAGATTCTCAGCTCACCTAGAACAAGAAAAAAGTAAAAGAAAAGATAAAAGAAAAATTCTCAACTCGACCTTCGCGAACCTTATATCAATCCTTACTTATAGGTATACATGCCTCCTCAAAAATCTTAGGGATGAAACAATACAGGAAAAAAAAGGGGAAAGAAGAAATAAATAATGTTATTTTTGCTCACGTGCAACTAAAAATTGTTGCAATTGAATGGGATCCCAGAAAACATATTCAACATCATGTAACTGAACTAAACATTTAAAGGGAAATTTTAAATAAAGACGCCTCTAGAGCCAAAACTCTAAGCTTTAACTTCAAAAATTCTATCCTTCTAAATTGAGTAGCTCTAGAAACGTCAGGAAAAATCCTAAGTCACCACAAAATTTAGTTAACCTACTTTTAAAGTAAAGTTTCATGATTAACATTTTATCTATCTCGCTCATGCATGTTATCACCAGGGTGGATCAACTCTGAATCACATCTTGAGTATCTTTCAAAAATTCAGTTAAATTAATTTCTGTAGCGACCAGATGGGCAGATTCTTTTTTTTTTTTTTTGAGGTATATAATAATAATAATTATTTATCCCAGGACAAGCAGGCAGCATATTCTTGACTGATGGGTGACGGCACCGACGGAGCCCCGGTACGGACAATTTTAGAGTGATTGCACTCTAAGAACTTTTAGAAAGTTCTAGCTCGGCCGCACCGCGCATGCGCGAGTGCCTTCCCGCCTGACAGAGGCGCGCGGTCCCTCAGTTTCTTAGTTTCCGCGGAGCTAAGAAGACGCGTTTTCAACGGCTGTTGAAACTTTTTTCTCTTTGCCTTCCCGCTCGCGTAAACTTTTGATTATTATTAATCTTATTTCTTTTCTGTTTCTATTTGTAAAAAAAAAAAAAAAAAACTTCATTTTTTCTTTATTTTAATCTTTCCCCGGCGGGGCCTTCTGCCACCATCGAAGCCTCGGCCTTCGATTTGGCTGAAGCCGTTTTTCCTTTCATGCCCCCTCAACCGGGTTTTAAAAAGTGCCAGCGGTGTGCTCGGCCTATATCTCTCACGGACCCACACAACTGGTGTTTACAGTGTTTGGGTCCTGAGCATCAGGCCTCCACTTGCACCCGCTGTGCCACTCTAAAAAAACGGACATTAAAAAATCGCCAAATCCAGCAGCGATTGTTGTTCGGTGCCGAGATGTCCGACCCCGTTCCATCGACTCCAGCTTCGACACCGATTCAGTCGGCACCCTCTTCTTCGACGCCGCGTGATTCCGCACCGGCGTCTCACCAGTCAGGTAAGCCGGCTAAGAAGCCTTCCCCGCTGGAGCGTCCCCCGGTCTCGAGTGCAGTGAGCCCAATCCTGCCGACTGGGAGACGCCAGCGGAAGCGTTCCGCCCCTATAGAGGTGAGTCCCTCGACATCGGGCTCCTCATCTCCGGGGCGTCGAACGGCACCGCAGGTACCGCAGAAGAAAAAGGCGGTACCGGTGCCATCCCTCGATGACCGCATCACGGCCATCCTTCAGGTGCAGCTTAAGGACCAATTGAAACAGCTCCTTCCTGCTATCCTGGCTCCGAACCTTCCGGTGCCGGTCCGCACCGAGCTACCGGTACCGATTGTGGAACAGCCTGTGTTACCTGCTTCCACGACTTCGGTACCGCTTCAACTAACTTCATCGGTATCGATGCCAGTTCTTGCACCGGAGCCGAGAGCTCACCATCAATCGGTGCAGACTTCGGCACCGGTGCGACCGATAACATCTCCTGACTCGATATCGATGAGGTCGGGTAAGTCGTTACACAAGACCCGACACTTACAATCATCGACACCTGAGTCTCAGGACCATACTTCCCATGTCAGGGATCCTGATCTGTGGGGAGACTCAGAGGAACCCTTTCTTTCTGAAGGCGAATGTTCCTCAGAGGAGGAGGATTCAACTGTCCCTGACCCTTCCTCCAAACAAGTCACTTCCTCTTTCTCCTGCTTTTTAAAAGAGATGTGTGACTCCTTATCCATTCCTTTGGAGGCTGAATCCAAAAAGTCCAAAGCTTTTTTGGATGCCCTTGATTTTGACCAGCCTCCAAAGGAATTTTTGAAACTCCCTCTTCATGACATCTTGAGGGAGACTTTCTATAAGAATTTAGAGACTCCTTTAACTGTCCCAGGGGCCCCACGTAAACTGGATTCTCTATATAAGGTAATTCCCATTCCTGGGTTCGACAAACCTCAACTTCCACACGAATCCTTGACTGTCGAATCCACCCTTAAAAAATCTTCAGGAGCCAGTGTATATGCATCGGTACCTCCTGGCAGAGAAGGCAGAGCCATGGATAAATTTGGTAAGAGGCTCTACCAAAATGCTATGTTAGCAAATAGAGCTAGCAATTATGCTTTTCATTTTTCTTTTTATTTGAAGCATCTCCTTACCACCATGGCTTCATTCGAAAAGTACCTTCCTTCACGAAAACATCACTCCTTCCATACCTGCTTGTCGTCTCTTTTTCAATTACGTAAGTTCATGGTTAGATCCATATATGATACCTTTGAACTTACATCCAGAGCGACAGCAATGTCGGTAGCTATGCGTCGCCTGGCCTGGCTTCGGGTATCCGACCTTGATGTTAATCATCAGGATCGGTTAGCCAACGCCCCTTGCCTAGGGGATGAGCTCTTTGGGGAATCCATGGACTCAACCACACAAAAGCTCTCTGCTCATGAGACACGCTGGGATACCCTGCTTAAAAATAAAAAGAACATATAGGCAGCAGTCGGCCTATCAACGCCGCTTCACAGCTCGGCCATTACCTACCACTGCTCAGCAACCCAGGCGTCAGAGGCAGCAACAACGTCAGCCTCCCAGACAGCAGCCACAGCAGCAACCTGTGAAACCACCTCCTCAGCAGAAGTCACAGCCCTTTTGACTTCATTCTCCACAGTATAGCCAGTATTCCTATTCCTGCTCTCCTGCCTCAACCTATAGGAGGTCGACTTTCTCTGTTCCTCAGCCGATGGGAAGTTATCACGTCGGACCAATGGGTCCTCAACATCATCCGCCACGGCTACTCTCTCAACTTTCAGACTCTTCCATCCCAAAACCTGCCAAAAGAGTCTGCTTTGAACAGTCCTCAATCTGCCCTCCTCATTCAGGAAGTTCAATCCCTCCTTCTTCTAAACGCTATAGAAGAAGTTCCTCAAGATCAAAAAGGGCAGGGATTCTACTCCCGTTATTTTCTAGTCCCCAAAAAAACAGGAGATCTCAGACCAATTTTGGATCTCCGCGATCTCAACAAACACCTGGTAAAAGAAAAATTCAAGATGCTTTCTTTAGCCATCCTTTATCCTCTTCTCAATCAAAACGACTGGCTATGCTCCCTCGATCTCAAAGAGGCATACACTCACATACCGATCCATGTATCCTCAAGACAGTATCTCCGTTTCATGATCAATCATTGTCATTACCAATACAAGGTGCTGCCCTTCGGCCTTGCCTCCTCTCCAAGGGTCTTCACCAAGTGTCTCATTGTGGTAGCGGCATTTCTACGCTCTCACCACCTCCAGGTCTTCCCTTACCTGGACGACTGGTTAATCAAGGCCACATCCGCTCAAGCAGTTCTACTGGCCACCAACCAAACCATCTTGTTTCTACGAATTCTGGGGTTCGAGATCAATCTACCCAAATCTCACCTCACCCCCACTCAGAGACTTCAATTCATTGGAGCGATCCTGGACACACTCCTCATGAGAGCTTTCCTACCATCCAATCGTCTTCAGACCCTTCAGTCTCTATGTCAGCAGGTGCTTTCGCTACCTTCCATCTCAGCCAGGCAAATGATGGTACTCCTGGGGCACATGGCATCTACAGTTCATGTCACGCCCCTCGCACGTCTTCACCTGCGCACTCCTCAATGGACCCTTGCTACTCAGTGGTCCCAAGCGACGGATCCTTGCTCACGACACATATCTGTGACATCATCTCTTCGTCAGTCTCTTCAATGGTGGTTGGTATCCTCAAATCTATCCAGAGGTCTTCTGTTCCATCAGCCTCCTCATCAACTAGTCATCACCACCGACGCCTCTCTTTATGCATGGGGAGCTCACTTGAACGAGTTCCAGACTCAAGGTCTTTGGACAGCCCAGGAAAAGAAGCATCAAATCAATTTCCTGGAACTCAGAGCGATGTTTTATGCCCTCAAGGCCTTCCAACATCTTCTCTTTCCTCAGGTCCTTCTGTTGTGCACAGACAATCAGGTTGCGATGTACTACATCAACAAGCAGGGTGGGACAGGCTCTCGCCTTTTATGCCAAGAAGCCCAAAAGATCTGGAATTGGGCCATAGATCACCATCTCTTCCTGAAAGCTATCTACATTCAAGGAGCACAGAATTCTTTAGCGGACAAACTCAGCAGAATTCTCCAGCCTCACGAGTGGACACTCGATCCTGTAACTCTGCAGTCTATCTTCACTCAATGGGGCACTCCTCAGATAGACCTCTTTGCAGCTCCTCACAATCACCAGCTGCCCCTCTTCTGCTCCAGACTTTACTCTCCTCACCGTCTGGCAGCGGATGCTTTTCTCCTAGACTGGTCGAATCTGTTCCTGTACGCCTTCCCTCCGCTGCCTCTCATGTTGAGAACCTTATTCAAGCTCAAGAGGGAACGAGCCACAATGATTCTGATTGCTCCGAGGTGGCCCAGGCAACATTGGTTCTCCCTTCTACTTCAACTCAGTTCCAGGGAACCTTTTCTTCTTCCTCTGTTTCCTTCTCTGCTTACGCAACAGCAGGAAACCCTTCTACATCCCAACCTCCAGTCTCTGCACCTGACAGCTTGGTATCTCTCGGGCTGACATCTCATGATACTCTTTTATCTCAGCCTGTTCGTTCCATTCTGAATGCCTCCAGGAAACCAACCACTCTGCAATGTTACCATCAGAAGTGGACGAGATTTTCCTCCTGGTGTCTTCTTCATCATCTTGATCCAACTTCTCTGGCAGTGGAGACTTTGTTGGATTATTTGCTTTCTTTGTCTGACTCTGGCCTTAAGTCCTCTTCCATCAGAGTCCACCTCAGTGCCATTGCAGCTTTTCATGAGCCAGTCCATGGAAAACTTCTCTCAGCTCATCCCCTGGTGTCCAGGTTCATGCGAGGGCTTTTCAATGTGAAACCACCTCTTAAAGCCCCTCCTGTTATCTGGGATCTCAATGTGGTTCTTTCCGCCTTAATGAAGCCTCCATTTGAACCTTTGGCTTCCTCTCCTTTCAAGTTTCTCACTTGGAAAGTGCTTTTCCTTATTGCTCTTACCTCTGCCAGGAGGGTCAGTGAGCTTCATGCACTGGTCGCAGATCCACCTTTTACGGTTTTTCACCATGACAAGGTGGTTTTGCGTACACATCCAAAGTTTCTCCCTAAGGTTGTCTCTGAATTCCATCTCAACCAATCCATTGTTCTACCTGTTTTCTTTCCAAAACCTCATTCTCATTCTGGAGAACAAGCTTTACATACTTTAGATTGTAAAAGGGCTCTGGCTTACTATCTAGAGCGTACGAAACCCCACAGATCAGTTCCTCAACTTTTTCTGTCCTTTGATCCAAATAAATTGGGACATCCCGTTTCTAAGCGTACGTTGTCTAATTGGCTGGCAGCGTGCATTTCATTCTGTTATGCTCAGACCGGACTGACACTGGAAGGTTCTGTCACGGCCCATAGAGTCAGAGCAATGGCAGCTTCTGTAGCTTTCCTCCGTTCCACTCCTATTGAGGAAATCTGCAAGGCTGCTACTTGGTCCTCAGTTCACACTTTTACATCTCACTATTGTCTGGATGCATTCTCCAGACGGGATGGACACTTCGGCCAATCTGTTTTGCAAAATTTGTTTTCCTAATGGCCAACCTTCCCTCCATCCCTCTTTTTGTTAGCTTGGAGGTCACCCATCAGTCAAGAATATGCTGCCTGCTTGTCCTGGGATAAAGCACAGTTACTTACCGTAACAGGTGTTATCCAGGGACAGCAGGCAGATATTCTTGCGTCCCACCCACCTCCCCGGGTTGGCTTCTTAGCTGGCTTATACTAACTGAGGGACCGCGCGCCTCTGTCGGGCGGGAAGGCACTCGCGCGTGCGCGGTGCGGCCGAGCTAGAACTTTCTAAAAGTTCTTAGAGTGCAATCACTCTAAAATTGTCCGTACCGGGGCTCCGTCGGTGCCGTCACCCATCAGTCAAGAATATCTGCCTGCTGTCCCTGGATAACACCTGTTACGGTAAGTAACTGTGCTTTATTGGAAAATTCTCCGCATTGGGCAACCCCAGTATTTCTTTAAAGAAATACTTCTTAAATTTAGTAAAAATATTCTGGCACAAGTGTCAAACCTTAAAGGAAATCATATTGAGCATTGGAAAACAATAATTAACTAATAAAAATAGTACACATATAGGTCTCCTTTTACGAAGGCGCGTTAGTGGTTTAACGCGCGTAATAGCGCGCTAAACCGTCAGCCGCACTAGCCGCTACCGCCTCTTGAGCAGGCAGTAGTTTTTCGGCTAGCGCATGATGAAAAGTCGTGCGCGCTAAAGCCACTAACGTGGCTTCGTAAAAGGAGCCCTTAATTTTCCCCACCACCAAATTTCCCCATCCCGCCCGGCTACTTTTTCATGCCACCCGGCTGGAAAAAATTTCTTGGGAGACCACTTCTATACATATGCAGGAAGCAGTAAGGCAGCGTCGCAAAGTGAAGCCAGCGTACTACAAGCAGAGCATCACCAGGATCCAGAATCCCTAAGGGATCCGCGGATCTAGCATCCAACTCCAGATTCCCCAATCCAGGCAGCGTAGTGCTGAGAAATTAAGAGTTGTGAGGTTTGGATCTGCTGTTGGAACCCACTGACTGGGCTGAGAAAAATGAACAGTTGGAACGTGCAGATAGGCTGACAACCTCGAGGCAACATTGTCTTTTAGCGACGTAGCAGGGGAAAACAGATGAACATCCAGAAGCCGTTCCCCTGCATTAAAACTAAGACCACAACAATCTCATGCACTCTAAGAAGGTATCTGGATCCTGAGGCAGAGTCACCCTTAGATGACAGAGACTTGCGCCGATTAGGCTGTGGAGGGTTCGTCTCGCGGCTGGTCACCAATGCCACATAATCAAGCCCCAAAAGCAAAAATGGCTGCATCTCCAGTCTAGCTGAGCATGATATTCAGTTATGCAGATGACTTCACGATTATAATCCCATTTGCAGACTCTATCTCGGAAACTATTCCCAAGGCTTCAGAAGCCATAAACGTGATGGATCAATGGATGACAAACTTCAAGCTCAAACTTAATTCAGAAAAAACAAAATTCTTCATTGCTTCACCACATCCGTTTGACACCAAAACCCCTCTATGCATCAATGAACTTAATTACCCCATCCAGCCCACCATAAAGATACTAGGCGTAACTCTAGATCAATGCCTAACCATGAAAGACCAGGTGGATTCTTTAATCATAAAGGGCTTCTTCACTCTCTGGAAACTCAGATCCATTAAAGCTTATTTCGATACATTCAGAACCCTGGTCCAATCCCTCGTACTAAGTCAACTTGACTACTGTAACATCGCCTACTTAGCCATTTCCCCCCAAAATATGCCATGTTTACAACTAATGCAAAATGCAGCGGTCAGACTAATCTTCGGACTAAATAAATTCGATCACGTATCACCCTACTACCGGCAGTTACATTGGCTACCGATTGAAGCACTCATAAAGTTTAAATTTGCCTGCTTCTGCTTTAAAACACTATACGGACTTGCCCCTAAATACATAACTGACCTTTACTCCTTCTCTGCCAACAGACACAAGAGAAGCTCTCATTCCTATTTCGTTTCCCCCCCAGTTAGAGGTTGTAAACTGAAAACACCATGAACACCTTCTTTCACATCAAGCAGCATTGTGGGGTAAAGACCTAGATCAACTGCTTTCTCCCACTACTTATGAGGAATTCAGAAAACGTCTAAAAACTCACCTGTTCCTAAAGTATCTAGACAACTGACCCACTCATCTTCTTTCTCCTCCATAGTGATTCCTCTGTCCTATTATTCACTTTCTCCTCAACAACGCATTTCTGGTCATAACTCTTCTCCCCTCTTAAGTTCAATCAATTTGTACCTCGCTTAATCTTTTGTAAACCGCATAGAACTTAACGGTATTGCGGTATATAAACTGTTATTATTATTATTATTATTTGCTTCTGAGAAGGGGAGGCTGAACCAGAGGTCACTGCCCCTCGACCCCGCCGCGTGATACATGACGCAAAAATGCTCTAAAAGCAGCAAAACTGCACAAATTTTGTATGAATCCACACTAGGAGACCCTAAGGACCCCATCCCAGCAGTTTATTTGACAGAAAATCAAATTTTGAAGAAGCAGGGAGATGTTGAAAAAAAGATTGTTAAAAATCCAAGATGGCCGCAGGACACAAATTTGTGTCAAAACGCGCTAAAAATAGCACTTTCTGAACTTAATTACAATGTTAGGATTTTTCAGTTGGGGGAACAGCAAGGATCACTAAAAACCCCAGAAACCCCTCGAATTTAAAGTTGGAAAATAGTTATTGGAGCCTGTCAGCTCTTCTCACTCACAGTACTGGACACAGAAGCTGCTCCTGCATTCTAGCCCCTGTAAAGAATCAGAGTCAGAATTCACTGCCATACTGCTGGAAATGCTGTCTCCATGCTGATCTTCTGACTGCCAGTCAGACTCCACTGTCTGACTATGCCTCCATCCCTGCGGACCACCGACTGTGCACCAGGACGGGTGGAAGCATGAAAACACAGCCTGTATGCTGCGGAATATTGCTGAGCCCCCTTAAGTATGCTGAACGGTCTGCACTCGAACCCCCGCTTAACAGGGAGTGAGACCAGGTCAGGGACGGCCCTGAGCTCCAAGGAAGACTAGCAGACTGGCTAACAGGTGCCCTGAAGGATCAACCTGTTAGCTACAGATTGAAGTCTGTGAATTCTCAAGCAGGCAGCGCTTCAAATTTGCTGTAAATGTGAAAGAACTGCAAAAGGGGACAAAACTACATTGAATTAAAAACAATAAATGTGAGAGAGCAGAACCGAAACACCTTGCAGCCACATGCAGAAGAGAAAGACTGATGGGAGGAGCCAGGCTAGTCTGTGATGTACACTGGAGGCGGAGTGAAAAACCTGTGGTTCTTTTCTGCAGCCCATGTGGGTAAAGGGAAATAACCCTATGGTCTAGAATGTCTCACCTATTGCACTGGAAATACTTCTACCTAGCCTGGTTATTTGATCTGGACTGTTCTGATAGGATGTTAAGGAAGGAAAAATTCTTACCTCATAACATAAACATAAAAATTTATTTATATACTGCAGTACCTTGAGAGTTCTATGTGGTTTACAAAAGAAAATTGAAACAGTGACAATAAAAACAAATGACCTAGAAATTACAAAAATTTCTTAAATAAGTATGTTTTCAATAATTTCCTAAACTGCTGGTAAGAGATAACTAACAGATTTACAAACTCTTTATCACAAGAAGGAAAAGATAGGAGTTGTTGAAAATATCTCTTGTATAAATGACCCTATACCAATGGAAAAGCAAACAAATTACAATTACGTCTTGGGCTTTGTGAATTAATGAATAAGAAATGAGCCACAAGATAATCAAGTACTAAACTATGCAAGATTTTATAGCATATACAACCAAACTTAAATCTGACTCTGGCCTCGACTGGCATCCAATGTAGTCTTTGGTAATAAGGTGTGACATTATCTGATTTTTCTGATAACTTGCTAAGTAAACTGTATTGCAGTAATCCAGATATTTAGAATTAATGACTATACCAACAGTCCAGGGTTCCTCAAAGTCCCTCCTTGAGGGCCGAATCCAGTCGGGTTTTCAGGATTTCCCCAATGAATATGCATTGAAAGCAGTGCATTCACATAGATCTCATATGGTCTAATAGTCCGTAGTTTCCACAACATGTAGAAACTTTTCCTTATAAAAGCATCTTTATTTGAATTCATTGTGAGATTTATTTCCTTTGTGAGATCTCTGTCCTTTAGTCCTATCAGACCAGTCTAGAATACCGCCTTGTTCATTTGATTGTAGCAGTTGTTATCCTTGTATTGCTTTTCTTTTTTAGGCATAATTACAAATGCTTTTTCCTTTCAAATTTTCCTATTATGCTCTTTGGCGTAGAATATGCTGTATGTCAGTTTCCCTATACATAGTGTTGGCTGTGTATGGCATGTTGGATGCCTCTTTCCAACACCATGAATATGAGCACCACTGCTTAGCTATTCAAAATACTGAACTTGCTATGGCTGCACAATACCCTTAAGGGGCTACTCACAAAGAACAACTTTTATTCTCAGTCTCCATCTGCTGGTCAGCAGACATAACCCTAAAGGACTAAAGGAAAGAAACTAAGCAGGTAAGACACATATTTTCCTTCAAATAAATGTTTCTTTAAAATTACAAGATAATTGAATTAAAATGTTCTTTTCTTGCAGCTGTGTTCAAATTTGTACTTTCTATATTATAGCTGCCATTTACCTGAAAAACATGGTGACACAATACTGGCCAGACCGGGAGCCACCACCTGGAGATGCTGTCTTTCCATTTAATATTCATGAGAATGATCGCCAGCAGATTCGTGAAAACATTGTGGAAGGAATCATTTGGTCTCCTGATTTAGTGAGGTATATTTTGTCTGTCATGCTCTAAATAGGACTTAATACCTTGGGCCATAACTGCTTGTAAATTAGAAACCTAAGACTGTTTTGGTCTGTCCCTATGAAAATCATTATTTTATGTTTTCCTGTGATAAAATGTACAAGATCCTTCTTATTTTTGACATTTTGTAATATATTCCAGAGAGAACAGTAATACATTTAAATTATCACTTAGCTATCAAAACTCACTGTGAAAATACTAGCCCACTTAAAGGAGAGAAAAACAATGAAAATAAAACAAAATACCATGTTTCCATGAAAATAAGACAGGGTCTTGTATTAATTTGTGCTCCCCAAAACACACTAGGGCTTATTTTCAGGGAATATTTTATATAACATTGTGCTTATAAACCGCGTAACTGGGGAAACACGGTATCTACCCTTGACACTTGCCATGTTATACTTATCCCTCCCTCCTATCCCTTTGTGCACTGGAACACCGCTGACCCTCCCACCGTGTTATACCTATGGGGTTAGGTGAGACACTAATTGCATGGGTCAAAGATTGGCTGAGTGGAAGACGTCAGAGGGTGGTGGTCAACGGCACCCTCTCTGAGACATCGGAGGTGACCAGCGGAGTGCCACAGGGCTCGGTCCTGGGTCCACTCCTTTTTAACATATTCATAAGAGACTTGACCCAAGGGCTTCAGGGTAAAGTAACTCTATTCGCTGATGACGCCAAACTATGTAATATAGTAAGTGAAAGCAATCTGCAGGATAGTATGACGCAGGATCTGCTTACGTTGGAAAACTGGTCCTCGACATGGCAGCTGGGCTTCAACGCTAAGAAATGTAAGGTTATGAAACTCGGCAGCAGAAATCCATGCAAACCTTACACCTTAAATGGAGAACACTAGCTAGGACTTCAGAAGAAAGAGACTTGGGAGTAATCATCAGTGCAGACATGAAGGCCGCCAAACAAATAGAGAAGGCCTCATCCAAAGCAAGGCAACTTATGGGATGTATCAATAGAAGCTTCGTTAGCCGCAAATCTGAAGTCATAATGCCACTGTACAGAACCATGGTGAGACCTCATCTGGAGTACTGTGTGCAATTCTGGAGGCCACATTACCGTAAAGACGTGCTTAGAGTTGAGTCGGTTCAGCGGATGGCCACTAGGATGATCTCGGGGCTCAAGGGTCTCTCGTACGAAGAAAGACTAAACAAATTGCAGCTCTACACTCTAGAGGAGCGCAGGGAGAGGGGGGACATGATTGAGACATTTAAATACATCACGGGACGTGTCGAGGTGGAAGAAGACATCTTCTTTCTCAGGGGACCCTCGGTCACAAGGGGGCATCCATTCAAACTCAGAGGAGGGAAATTCGATAGTGACATAAGGAAGTATTTCTTCACAGAAAGGGTTGTAGATCACTGGAACAAGCTTCCAGAGCAGGTGATTAAGGCCACCAGCGTTATTGACTTTAAGAATAAATGGGATGCCCTAGTAGGATCCTTACGAGGGTCGAGTTAAGGAACTAGGTCATTAGTACTCAGACTTAATGGGGTGGGTCAGTAGAGTGGGCAGACTTGATGGGCTATAGCCCTTTTCTGCCGTCATCTTTCTATGTTTCTATGTTTCTATATCCCTCTCTCCCATCCCTTTGTGCACTGTAACACCACCTCCAAAGCCTCAAAACCGGTGGCAGCACTCTGAACGGACTGCTTTGCGGCTATCCCCGCCGGGGCCTTCCCTCTACCGCATCACTAGAATGGAAGGGAGGGATCTTAACTAGGGCTTATTTTCAGGGTAGGTCTTATTTTGGGGAAACATGGTAAATTTAATAAAGAAAAGCCCACAATATATTATTGTAGACCCCAAGGAGCATATTCTAATAGAGGTGGCTAAGTTAGGCACCTACCTTAATTAGTAAATTGGCTTCAATTATGAACTTTAACAAGCTCATAATTGAAAAAAATAAATGATAGGTGCTTGTCTTCTTAGGTGTGATTCTACAAAAGATAGGTACCTATCGTATAGTGCTACCCCTCCCCATTCTTGCTTCCATTTTTGTTCTCTTTCCTGTTTTATATTGTAGTTCCTCTCCTTTTTCCATAACGTTTCTCTGTATGTCTTATGTATTGTCCTTTTTTTTCATTTTGTGAATTTTAATATGGCTATTCCCTAAATTTTATTGTAAAACGCTTAGTATTTGATAGGCGTTTTTATCAAATCACTAATAAACTTGGAAACTTTAGGGGTGGAGAGTGACTTAGGTGCTGCTAGGTGCGATTCTTTAAAGGACTTGGGCATCTATAATGTAGGCCTTTAAAAACCATGGCCTATATTACAGGCCCTTAAGTTTAAAGTTAGGTGTCGCTAAGCATGATTATATAATGGGCGCTTAAGAGTGATTGACATGAAGTAGGCGTCTATTTTTATAGGTGCCCATTATAGAATCTATCCCTAAATACCACCACAAACCTGTTTATCAGAAATAATTTTCTCAAGTTGTTCTGAATATAAGAATACATATGTATGATTACCCTTAAAAGTTTTTTTGGGTAGGATGTGTCCAAGAGCAAGTACCTGTGGATTGAGAGCAAGAAATAACTTCATAAGGAGCATATATGGAAATTCATACATCTTTACACCACAAAAAGGAAAGCCTTTCTTTAGAAAATAAACTTTTCAAAACATAATTTTCTTCTTTTTTTTTTTCCTCCCAGGACAAAAAGTGATTGAGTTGCCCAGTTAGATAGAATTCTTACAAAATGTTAAATAACGTCAACTTGTCGGAAGGGACTAAAACATCCCCTGCTCCCACTGCTCATTTACTGCCTTAACTTTTTTTGACAAATAAAAATGGAGAAAACTGACGGCAGATAGAGATTATATGTCCTATCCAGTTTGTCCATTCATAACATCTATAATTTTGTCCTTTTCCTTAGAGATTCTGCCTAATATTCAGCGGTATTTAACAAGCCAGGAATGGCTCCTAACTGATTAACTACCACTTAGCTAATATTCTGTGTGAGGTGGCTGCTGAATTTTAGTGCTTAGCAGCTATCCTGGTCACTGGTTATGTCACACAACATAGCTGTTTAGCGCCAATATTCATTCTAGTGCAATGTGTGTAGTAGTCCTGAGTGCTAGGGTTATCCATCTGAACCTGCAAGTTGTTTGCAGAAGGATGTCGCACATCTTTCAACTCCGTCGCCTTCCCAGTGGGCTCATTCCTGCCCCCTCAGTTTTTTCTTCTGCAAGCAAGTTGAGAAAGTGTCTTTCTGATCTACTCTGTGTTTTTAAAATTATTTTATTATTTTGAGGGGCTTTATTCGTATCCAAATTTTGAGGTTTGGTGTCTGGAGTTCCCTCTAGTTTGGGTGTTCCACCTGGGAGAGGAAGCAGATTGACAGGGCAGAAGTCTTTTGCTAATAGGATCAACCCTGTTTAGTCAGCCTGTTTTAATAGTTTTGGAGCTTGGGGTCTTGTTTCATTAGCTGACTCATCCCTGATTCATGAGCACAGGCCATTTGGCTCTGTTATTGTTTGCTGGAACTTAATCATGGGCCGGCTGTGTGGTCCTCCTTCCATCATGGCTTGAGGGGGCTTGAGGCTCAGTCCGACATCAGCCTGACTAGCAGCCAAAAGACCACTTTTTTTGAAGAAAATGTGAGGAAAAGACCTCCGATTTTTCAGCTGCAATTCTCAGCCCAAGTAGACAGGTACCACATGACACAGTGGGTAAGGTTATGTAAGCCTATGGGTAAAATCAGGGGAGGGGGCTGAATTCTGATGTTTTGCAGGTTTCTGGGGCCAGGAATAGGGTCTTCCACCTCTAGAAACCATTTTTTTTTAAAGTTTTTTGTCTTTTAATAGTTCTCCCTGGGCTGTTTTTAGTGCCAAGATCACTGCTGTGGTGGCCATCTTGGATTTCCCTATCTTTTTTGTCTAAAGCCTCTGCCTCAAAACACCTCAATTTTGTTTAAAATTGAAATGGATGGACCCCCTCAGGTCTTTCTACCCCTATATCATGCCAGATGTGCACTGGATTGTCAGCTGAGGGACGTTCATATTCCGCATGCCGTGGTATACGCAAGGGGGGGGTAGCAGCCTCTTCTAAGTCTTCTAGGGCTGGGGATCCACCTCCTTGTTTTAAGGGAAATAAATCCTCCTCAGTGTCCTCCAAAGGTAACTTGGCAAAGTGCAGGCATGTCAGCACTGCGGAGCCTAAGAGGGTATACAGGGAGCCTCTGCAGTGGTCTTTTGGGCTGCCAGTACAGGGCTTTATCCCAGATTTCATAAGCCTGATGTAGATTGCCTATTTCAGGGGTAGGAAATTCCGGTCCTCAAGAACCAGAGCCAGGTCAGGTTTACAGGATATCCACAATAAATATGCATGAAATAGATTTACATCTCAAGGAGGCGGTGCATGCAAATCCATCTCATACATATTCATTGTGGATATCCTGAAAACATGACCTGGTTCCGGCTCTCGAGGACCGGAATTGCCTATCCCTGGCCTATTTTAATTGTCAGAATCCTTCAGCGTCTGCTACAGGCACGTCTGTGGTTACGCATATGGGGATGTCCCCTCGGGTTGCCCCCTGATCAGAAGCTGGCCAACGCAGGACCAGCATATTCAGTCGGAGATCGACTAGGATGATTAGAGTTCTGATTCTATACCACTATTGTCCCTGGCAGAGTCTGGTTCTCAGCATGAGACCAGCAGGCAGGGAGGCAGTGGTCACCCTTGACCAGAGGACAGACCCTACTGTGGTGTGCCTATTTAAGGCTGCCTTACTCCTGGACACTGATTTTAATGCACTGAAGCAACTTTTGCTACAAGTTAAGGATTTTTTTTTTTTAAACACAATTTTAATGCTTCATGCATTGAAAACTTAAGAGAGTTCAACAACAGGTACTTTCGCTTTAGCACACACTAAATGCTAAAGATGCCCATAGGAATATATTGAGCATCTTTAGTGTTTAGTGCACGCTAACATGGTTAGTGCCCATTGATGAATTCTCCCCTTAATGCAGCTTAGTAAAGACCCCATAATCTCTTATTAATAGACATTGTATTTATGAATTGACTTGTATACCACCACCTGTTTTTTTAATAGACTGTTCTGTTTGTTTTACCTAGGGCTCAGCTGACTATGTGCTTGCGGGCTATCATTAAGCATGACTTTCCTAGTCGTTGGACAGCAGTAGTAGACAAGATAGGCTTTTATTTACAGTCTCAAAACTGTGGGAGCTGGCTTGGCAGTCTGCTGTGTCTCTACCAGCTTGTGAAAACCTATGAGTAAGTGGGGAGTATATAGCTTTTGCTTTATATAACAGTGCTACCTCTCGAACCTAATTAGATTCTTTATCTGGATTTTCATTTGATTGACAATAGAGTGACTTAGCTTTCTTTTGGGCCTAAATGACTCTTTCCTTATTGTCTACTAGAACAATCCAGATGAGTGGGTTATGTTCCCTGACCAGCAGATGGAGGCAAAGAACATTGACTTTCAGTAATGTCACCAGTATAAGAAGTGGTGCATCCCTGTTAACTTCCTACTATTGGGGAGCATTACCCACTTATCTGGTCTGGCCTAGCAGAAATCAAAGGAAATGAAATTAGCAGGTAAAAACAAATTTCAACTTTTTATGAGGGACACAGAGAGTTGCATACTCTTTAGAGTCCGAGCTATTTAGTAAATGTACACATTAGCTTAGCTAAATAGTCCATGATCATGAAGAGTTCCAAACCACACAACGAGAACCCTCTCAGCCACATCAGTAGTAGTGTTCAAAGTAAAAGATGTCATATTGAATAGTGTCATACAGATTGATAAACCATAGCCAGAGGAAAACATTCAGAAAAATACACTTTGCCTTATATACAGTGTTCCCCTGCAAATCTGCGGTTTGCAAATCGCGGACTAACTAATTTGCAGTATTCTCTGCCCGACTCTTCCTGTACTAAATTCAGGCTACACCAATCAGGAGCTGCGTACGTGTCAAAGCAGCTCCTGATTGGTGTAGCCTGACATTAGTAACAGGAAGAGGTGGTTAGAGCATACCATGAGTGACTTTGCATCTGCCGGCACCCCAGCATGCCCTCTCCTGCCTTTTAACCATATTTGTGTTTTTTCAAAATTCACGGGGATTCCTGGAACGGAACCCCCTTGAATTTCGGGGGGAGTACTGTACTCGAATATAAACCGAGATTTTGGGGCTAAAAAAGGTGGCTCAAAAATGGGGGTCTTGGTTTATATTCGAACTAACTCCACCCCACACCTGCTGCGGACCTCCAGTACTGCCCTGATGGTCCAGTGGTCCAGGAAGCTAGAGCTGCAATCAATCCCTCCTTTCTGTTGACTTTGTGCAACTAGCCCTCCTCTTCCCTCCCCTTCTAGTCCTCCAGCAGGTCTACCTTAGATCCCCGGTGGTGCAGTGGTGAGGCAGGGCAGGTGCGATCCCTTTACGCTCCTGCCCGGCAGTCTCTGTAGTGAAAAAATGACTGCCGCAAGACTCACAGCCTCGTGAAGTTTGCCTGGGATCTTGTGGCAGTCATTTTTTCACTATGGAGACTGCTGGGCAGGAGCATAAAGGGATTGCTCCTACCACGCCTCACTGCTGGACCACCGGGGACCTAAGGTAGACCTGCAGGGAGACCAGAGAGGAGGAGTGGGCTAGTTGCACAAAGTCACCAGGAGGGAGGGATTCAAGGCAGGTTGATGGTGAAAAGCTAGAAGGATGCTAGGTTGCATAGGGAGAGGTATGGCCAGTAGGAAAAAGGAGGTATTGATGCCCCTGTATAAGACTTTGGTGAGACCTCATTTAGAATATTGTGTACAATTCTGGAGGCTGCACCTTCAAAAAGATATAAGAAGGATAGAATAGGTCCAGAGGAAGGCTACTAAAATAGTATGTGATAGTGCTTCCCGATTCAGAGAAAAATATTTCGATTCGATTCACCCTGTTGAATCGATTTTTTTCGATTCACTGTTAATGACACAGCTTTTTAAGTTTAAACATTTTATTTAACTAAGGCAATATCATGTCAAAAATAGGAACATCCAAACTATAACATAACTGTAAAATTAGTTAGAAACATAGATTCACAGCTTCCCCAAAGCAAATCATCCCCAAAGTTTTCCTAGTCCCCCCTACCTGATTCTCAGTTTTTCCAGGCCCCTGCCAATTCTCAGCTTCCATCCCCAGCCCCCCTGCCGATTTCAGCTTCCATCCCCATCCCCCCTGCTGATGTATTTACTTATTGCCTGGACTGGATATTAAATCGCGGGGAAGAGAGGAGAAATGTGGGGAAAGAGCCAGCCAAATCTAGTATTTGTTGCTGCCGAGTGCCGAGGTCTGCTGCACGAGGTCCGCTCGATTGCCGCTTGATTCTCCCACTCCTTTCATTTCTTCCGATGTAACTTCCAGTTTTGCAAAACCAGAAGTTACATTAGATGGGAAGAGTCTGGCGGCCGGCGGCATGAAATAGCCCGAAGTTCTCCAAACTCATCTTGCGGCTGAATCGGTGAGTCCGGTTTTAAAAAAAAAAAAATGAACCGATTCAAATCTATTCACCTGATTTGAATTGGTGAACCGATTCAAATCATGAATCGGGCAGCACTAGTATGTGATCTTCATCATAAGGCGTATGGGGACAGACTTAAAGATCTCAATCAGTATACTTTGGAGGAACGGCGGGAGAGGGGAGATATGATAGAGATGTTTAAATACCTACGTAATGTAAATGCGCATGAGTCGAGTCTCTTTCATTTGAAGGGAAACTGCAATGAGAGGGCATAGGATGAAGTTAAGAGGTGATAGGCTCCAGGGTAATCTAAGGAAATACTTTTTTACAGAAAGGGTGGTAGATGCATGGAACAGTCTCCCGGAAGAGGTGGTGGAAGCAGAGGCTGTGTCTAAATTCAAAAGGGCCTGGGATAAGCACGTGGGATCTCTCAAAGAGAGAAAAAGATAATGGCACAGTGACAGCCTGTCACAGCAATTTTGGGGGGAGGGAGGATGTCTTAGAAAGTAGTTTTGGGGCAGTTTGGGAGTTAGCCCTAGGTCCTCCCACACCTAAAATCGCCATGTTTTGGGGGTTCCTGTGCTTTTCCTAGGCTATTTTCTTTTGAAAATTGAACCCACGATGGCCATCTTGGATTTTTACGATTTGAATTTATAGTTATTTTTTGCCGCTAAAAGCTTTGTTTTTATAAGAAAATCACTCAGATGGACTTCTTAGGGCAAAATACTTTGGATTCATGCCCTGTTTGCGGTGGATGACAGTCCAGAGAGCAGCTGTGTTTCACGTGTTGTGCGACACAGGAGGGGGGGGGCCGAAGTTTCACCCGCCCTGGTTCCCTGAATCCCTTTAGGGGTCCAGCCACTCATTCTTGCTCTGGTCAGTCCAAAAAGTCAAAATTAGCTCCTGGGGAAAGTGTGCTCGCAGCCCTGGCAAAACACAACTATGATTTGGCATCGAATACAAGTAAATCTTCTAAGAGCACCAAAAAGAGTTCCCAGGAGGCGAGGTGGCAGCTGCTCTGGATGAGGGTAGCCCCCTGGAATTTATTTACATGCTATTCCAGACTTATCTAGCCAAGGAAAGGGAATGTAATATGCCTCCTCTGCCATCCTTGATGGCATCGGGGGTCCTCCCTTTCCAGGTCATGGTTCTTAAGTCCATACTCTCTGAGTTGGCCAGGGATGATTCACCCACTGATGACAAGAATGACCAGGACAACTTAACAATGCCATTGCTTATGCAGGCAGTGCCATTGCTTTCTCAGTTTTCATTCTTTCCTGATCATCTAGACCACAGGTGTCAAAGTCGATCCTCGAGGGCCAGAATCCAGTCGGGTTTTCAGGATTTCCCCAATGAATCTGCATGAGATCTATTTGCATGCACTGCTTTCAATGCATATTCATTGGGGAAATCCTGAAAACCCGACTGGATTCCGGCCCTCGAGGAGGGACTTTGACACCCCTGATCTAGACATTGCAAAAAATGCTTATGGATCACTTGAGAGGCGCTGACGAGTCCTCTGAGAGTCACTACCCAATGGCAGATGTTTTTAATCAGCGTTTTGCATCCCCCAAAATGAATTCCTTGGTGGTACAGGTTATCAAGTGTACTTGTCTCCCCAGTGAGGGAGGGGCTGTGTTGATGAATACACAGGACCTTAGGATTGATTTTTCTCCTCAAATGGCTCTTTGATTCTGTGGCCTCTGGGCTGAAAGTGGCAGCAGCTGCTTTCTTTGTGGCTAGAGCCTGCCACTCAAAGCTTCACCATGATCCTGTCGCTATATTGTTCCAGGATATTCCCTTTTTAATCTCAGTAATGGATTATGTGGCAGATGCCTTGTATGATCTCATCAGAGTGGTGAGCAAGCTCTCTGCATACTCTTATTTTGGCACGTAGGATATTGTGGATCCAACAGTGGTCCAGTGACTCATCCTCTAAGGCGACCCTCAGTAGATTATCCTTTGGAGGGCAATTATTGTTCAGAAAAGATCTAGATGACCTTATGGCTAGTGTGCAGGACCGTAAATCCAAGTCCTTGCCTTACAGAAGGCCCCAGTCCTCTCGAGGTCCGGGAGATTCTATCTTTAATTCCTCCAGGTGTTCCTGTTGGTATTATGGGGTCTCCTCTGGTCAGAGATCCTATCAATCAGCCAAACAGCGGTTTGGTAGATCCCGGTGTCCACAGTGTACGGGGAGCCATTTTGTATCTACCCCAAAGAAGCATTTTTGACGCTAGGCCCTTGGCTGCTCCTCTGCTGATCGAGGGGGGAGGGGCGGCTTTCAGAGTTTTTTTTTCTGGATTTCCCGATGGGAAGACCAGAGAAGGCAGCCCAGGTGGAGGCCATGGTCCAAAGTTTGCTGGATATTGCAGTCAAAGAGTTCTTTCCAGAGAACTTCTTGGGCTCTGGCAAATTGTCAATATATGTCATTGTGCTAAAGGGAGGCTCCCAAGACTGGAGACTAATCCTTGATCTCAAGGCGGTCAATGCTGCCCTTGGGGTTCCCCGCTTCAGGATGAAAACAGTGCGATCTGTGATTGCCTCGGTGGCTCTTGGGGAATTCTTAGCTTCATGGATTTGACAGAGGCCTATCTTCATATCCCCATTTTTCCAGAGCACAGGAAATATCTGAAGTTCATGTTCTGTAGCAGCACTTCCAATTTTGGCCTTGCCCTTCAGGTTGGTGACAGCACCTAGGACCTTCACCAAGGTGATGGTAGTAGTGGCAGCCCACTTGCAGAAACTCAGAATTTAAGTCCATCTGCATCTGGACGACTGGTTCATCAGAGCCCAGTTAGCATCCAAGGGGCATCAGGCAGTTCACCAGGATGATCAACTTTTGAAAGAGTCAGCTCATTCCAACACAGGACTTAGAATACTTGGGAGTTTGCTTCAGAAAATAATAGAACAAGGTATTTCTGCCTGACTCATGCCAGGAGAAACTTTGCCAGCTGGTATGTACCTTCCTTGAGACTCCGGCTCTGACAGCCTGGCAGTGCCTGCAGATCCTTGTGTCCATGATTGCGACCAGTGGCGTACCTAGGGTATGTGGCACCCGGGGCCCATCATTTTTTGACACCCCCCATGTAAAAAAATACTTTTTGTAATGACCAGTAAACGGAATAAATGGTCAGAATAGAAACAGGCCGTGAAAATTTTCTTATATTCCAAAAATAACATAACATAAGAACATAAGAACATAAGAACATAAGAATTGCCATCTCCGGATCAGACCCATGGTCCATCGAGTCCGGCGATCCGCACACGCGGAGGCCCAGTCAGGTATACACCTGATTGTTCTAATCACCCATATCCCTCTATGCCTCTCATAAGGAGATGTGCATCTAATTTGCCTTTGAATCCTAGCACAGTGGATTCCTTAATAACCTCCTGTGGAAGAGCATTCCATGCGTCCACCACTCGCTGCGTATAGCAGAACTTCCTGACATTTGTCCTGGACCTGTCACCCCTTAGCTTCAAACCATGTCCTCTTGTCCGTGTCACATTGGACAATGTAAATAATTTGTTTTTCTGCTCTATTTTATCGATGTCTTTCAGTATTTTGAACGTCTCTATCATGTCCCCTCGCAGCCTCCTCTTCTCAAGGGAGAACAATCCCAGTTTCTTGAGTCGTTCCTCGTATTCCAATTTCTCCATACCTCTTATTAGTTTCGTTGCTCGTCTCTGCACCCTCTCCAGCAGTTTTATATCCTTCTTTAGGTTGGGAGACCAATGTTGTACACAGTATTCCAAGTGTGGTCTGACCATTGCTCTATAAAGCGGCATTATGACTTTCTCCGATCTACTCGTGATTCCTTTCTTTATCATGCCCAACATTCTGTTTGCTTTCTTTGCCGCTGCCGCACATTGTGCCGACGGCTTCAGGGTCCTATCTATCAGTACACCCAGGTCCTTTTCTTGTTCGCTCTTACCCAGAGTTGCTCCTGACATTCTATACTCGTGTTCCTTATTCTTACTACCTAAATGCATTACTTTGCATTTCTCCACGTTGAACTTCATCTGCCATTGCTCTGCCCATTTCTCTAGCTGATACAAGTCGCTCTGGAGTTCCTCGCTATCTTCCTGCGATCTGATTTCCCGGCATAGCTTTGTGTCGTCTGCAAACTTAATGATCTCACTGGATATTCCGCCTTCCAGGTCATTGATATATATATTAAATAGAATCGGCCCAAGTACCGAGCCCTGGGGCACACCACTAGTCACTTTCTCCCAGTCTGAGAACTTCCCATTTATGCCCACTCTCTGCTTCCTGTTTTCCAGCCATTTGCCTATCCACCTTTGTATATCTCCCTCTATTCCATGGCTTTGTAGTTTCCTGAGAAGTCTTTCATGCGGAACTTTGTCGAATGCTTATGTCTGAATTGTCATGACATCAGAAGTACATATGGAGTAGTTGCAGGTGATGCTTGGGACAGTTCTGATTGTGTTAGTTCGGTTTTATGTGTTTTTTGAATAGAAGGGTTTTTATTTCTTTTTGAAGGTTTTGCAGTCTGTGGTCGATGTCAATTGGTTGTAGAGTTGGGGGTCGAGTGTTGCAGCTCGAATGGCTAGGAGGTTGTCGAACAGTTTTTTTCTTTTGACGTTTTTGGTTGGAGGGTGTGTGAATGGTGCGTGAGTTCTCCTATGCCTGCTGAAGAAATTAGTTACCCCCTCATCCCACACACATTAATTCTCTTACATTTTTGTTCCCATTATAAAAAACACTGATAAGTTCCCAGAAAAAAAATACATTAAAATAAGAAGTGAAAACAAAGGCCCCTACAGATGAGAACATAACATAAGAATAGCCTAACTGGGTCAGACCAATGGTCCATCATGCCCAGTAGCCCATTCTCATGGTAGCCAATCCAGGACACTAATACCTGGTCAAAACCCAAAGAGTAGCAACATTCCATGCTACCGATCCAGGGCAAGCAGACACTTCCCCCATGTCTTAATAACAGATTATGGACTTTTCCTCCAGGAATTTGTCCAAATCTTTCTTAAAACCAGCTACACTATCTGCTTTTACCATAACTTCTGGCCACTTCATTTTTAAGTTTAGATCTTTCCTTTCAAACAGAGACCTTGCTAGATGTCAAATACAGCACAAGGTAACTTCACATGGACTTAGCTGTGCAGGAAATGTGAATCTCCTCATACACCCACCATATAGTGCAAAAATGTGCAAAGGTCTGTTTTTTTTCTTTCGATCACTACATAGCCTAATGCCACACAAGCAGCGCTGTTACAAACATATTCTGTAGGTCAATGCTAAGGATAACAAAGTTTCCTTCCTTGGACCAGAAGGAGATACTGATAAACCACTGGAAGAGATCCCAAAACAACACCCTAAGACCCACTCAGTGTGTGAACCAGTTGAGTGGAGTGGACTAACTGGGGGGTGGAAATGGGCCCGGAGTTTGCTCAGCAGAATTTCCCAGACCACCTCTTCCTCTCAACACAATTGACACGCTGCCACCACCACCACTAGGAACACCTCACTGGGTAGGCCAGCTATGCTATAAACTTTATAAAACACATTATTATATTTTCTTATAAAGCACACATTTTAACTGAACTCTCTGACATCCTCAGCCTTTCCATTCACAAAAATAGAAGGAAGAAAAGTTCCCATTTCCTGCTGTCTCATGTCCCCGACCTATACAATATTTTTTTTCTGCAGACCCTTCAAAAGTCTGACCAAATCCTCGTTTCACTTGCATTATAAAGTACTGAGGATGCCATCTCTCCCCAATCCCAGGTCCTAAAGTCTAAGACAGTAGCGCAAACTAATACTGCCAGATTCAGGAAAAAAAATTTCGATTCGATTCAGCCTATTGAATTGGTTTTTCAATTCGATTTTCCTTCCCAGTTGGGTGATTTTTTTCAAAACTCCTGGTGGGTTTTATAGCTTTTTCACCCCCTTTGGCTTCTCCTAACCACACTGGCGCTGTGGTGTAAATAAAATAAAGAAACAAAAAGGACTTTTCCTCTCTCTATTAAATCCTAGCTCACGTTGCAGTCCAACACCAGCTCTGGCAGGATACACATTTCAAATCTGACATATTATAATCACAAAACAGAAAATAAAATTAATTTTTCTACCTTTTGTTGTCTGGTTATATTTCAAATCTTGTTGGTCCAAGACTCTGGTTTTCTTCTGATAACTTGCTTGCCAGGGTCTCCTTCTTTCTTCTTTCTGCATGCTAACCATCCATCTACCAACTCTCTCCTCCCTTTCCATTTCCCTTCCCTCCCCAGGAAGTCTGGTATCTTTCCTTTTTTTCATCTCCCTCCACAGATCCACCTTTTCTTAACTACCCTTTCATCCTGGCATCTCTCCCTCCTTCCCCACCACCCCAGAGTCCACCATCTCTCCCTTTCTTTTCCCAATTACCCTCCTATCCAGTATCTCTATCCCTCCTCCACACCATCCCTTGTGTCCAATTTCTCTCCCTTTCTGTTCCTTCCCTCCCTAAATCCCATGGTCCATCATCTCTCTCCCTCTCCTCTATTTTCAGACCCATTATTTCTTCCTCCCCCCCCCCAAAGTTTGGCATATGCACGTCTCTTTGAACACCCCTTTCCCTCCGTGTACTTCTAAACCAGGGTCCCCCCCAAAGGCCTGTCCCCCCTTAAAGGTCTGCCTGTCCCCCCTTGTAGGCCTGTCCCCCCCCTTGTAGGCCTGTCCCCCCCCTTGAAGGCCTGCACCCCCCCGAAGGCCTGTCCCACCCCCTTGTAGGCCTGTCCCACCCCCTTGTAGGCCTGTCCCACCCCCTTGTAGGCCTGTCCCACCCCCTTGTAGGCCTGTCCCACCCCCTTGTAGGCCTGTCCCATCCCCCTTGAAGGCCTGTCCCATCCCCTTGAAGGCCTGTCCCATCCCCTTGAAGGCCTGCCTGCTCCCCCTTGAAGGCCTGCCTGCTCCCCCTTGAAGGCCTGCCTGCCCCCCCTTGAAGGCCTGCCTGCCTGCCTGTCACCCCTCTTCCCCTTGAAAGCCTGCCTGCCCACCCGCCCGCCCCACCCCGAAGGACCGCTCGCCCCCCCTGGCCTCCCCGCACCACCTATGAAGCAGCACTATCTATGCTCCCGACCTTGCCGTTCAATCCCCCCCCCACCACCCCCGAAGGACTGCTCGCCCCACTGACCTTCCTGCACCACCTATGAAGCAGCCGCAGCAGAATCGCGATGTCAGCGATCCCTGCGCTGCTTCCTGCGCCGCGGTCCCGCCCCTCCTCTGATGTCAGAGGAGGGGCGGGACCGTGGCGCAGGAAGCGGTGCCCAAGCAGCTCAGGGATCGCTGACGTCACGATCCTGCTGCGGGCTGCTTCACAGGTGGTGCAGGAAGGTCAGTGGGGCGAGCGATCCTTCGGGGATGGGGGGGAATGAACGGCAAGGCCGGGAGCACCCCCTCAGGGCTGGCACCCGGGGCGGACCGCCCCTCCTGCCCCACCCTTGGTACGCAACTGATTGCGACCATAGATGTCTGTGCGAGAGCCCACCTGCAACCACTGCAGGTTGGCTTATTTCCCGCTGGAGTTCACAGAGGGATCTGTTGCATGCCCGTCTCCCTTGGGCGGCAGAGGCTCAGTACAATTTGACCTGTTGGTTGAAACCTCCATCTCTGTCCTGAGGTCTTCTCCTCTGGGTCTCCGCCTATATGATCCTGATGAAGGATTCCAGCCTGTACAGCTGGGGGGCTCTTTGCTTGGATAGTCCAGTTCAGGGCCTGTGGTCCCTGTCCAAGAGGAAGTGGTGAATCAATCGCCTGGAGCTTCGGGTGATTCAGTTGTCTCTCTTGCACTTCAAGCGTCTTCTCCGGAATCAGGCGGGGTGCGTGTTTTCTTGGACAGTGCCATGGCGGTGGTCTGTGTCAATCATCAGGGAGGCACCAGGAGTTCATCTCTGTGCATGGACGGAAAGCCTCCCTTGCTGGGTGGAAAACCACCTCTTAGCGATTTCCACGGGGCATGTAGCCGGAGTGGACAATGTACAGGGGGATTATCTCATCCATCAGATTTTGGATCCAGGGGAATGGTCCCTGTCCCAAAGAGCCTTCAGCTGCATAGCAGAGCAGTGGGGTCGCCCAGTGTTTGACCTCATGGCATTGGTGGCCAACAGAAAGGTGGATCGATTGGTTATTCAGCTGCCACCACGAGCCAGGCAGTGAGGGCTTGGATGCAACCCTGGCTGCAGGAGGGTCTTCTTTATGTCTTCCCTTCTTGGTTCATGATAGGCCCCCTGCTGATACGGATCAGGGTACACAAATCAGGTGATTCTTGTGACACCCGATTGGCTGAGGTGGCTGTGGTATGCAGACCTGGTTCGCTTAACATCTGGCTCAGGGGCTCAGGCTTCCTTGTCATCCTCATCTCCTTACGCAGGGCCTGATTTTGTTCCAAGATCCAGACTGCGTTGGTCTTATGGCCTGATTCTTGAGTATGCAGTCTTAGTCTGCAAAGGCTATTTTATGGGCATGATAGCTACTTTTGCACAGCAAAAAGAAGTCAACTGTGGCAGCCTATGTGAAGGCTTAGAGATGTTATCAATCTTAGTGCATCCAGAAGAACATGAATCTGACCTTGCAGTCAGTTTCACAGATTCTCGCGTTCCTTCAGGATGGGCTGTAAAAGGGTCTTGTTATCGGCTCTGAGAGTTCAGATTACCAGTCTCTTTTGTTTTGGCCTGAAGCCTCTGAGATGCTCTTTGGCCACTCATCCGAATATTGTCAGGTTTCATAGGGTCACATTGCGGCTTCAACCTCTGCTGTGACTACCCTGTCCAACTTGGAATCTAAATCTAGTTCTCCGGTCACTTTCTTGTCTGCCCTGTGAGCCACTGGAGCAGACATCCTTAATGGATCTCATAGTTAAGACAGTTTTCCTGGTGGCTATAACTTCAGCCCGCAGGGTTTCTGAGCTTCAGTCTTTATCCTGCAGGGATCCTTTTCTTCAAATTACAGATTCCTGCATGCTTCTGTACACGGTTCCCTCTTTTCTCCCAAAGGTGGTTTCTAGTTTCCATATCAAGCAGGAGGTCCTGCTACCTATGCTTACTCCCTCGGATTCGTGGAAGCATGATTGAGTGCTGAGGTTGCTAGATTTGTAAAGATTTTTTTTTTTTGCTGTAATTGGAGGTCACAAACAAGTTTCAGGTATCTGACCACCTGTTCATACTGGTGGGTCCTGCCCATAAGGGCAGGCGGGCTTCAAAAGCCACCATTTTGAGATGGATCCGTATGGCTATTTTATTTGCCTATATTGCTGTGAGGGGTCAATTTTTTAGAAGCATTTCCTTCTTGTGGACAGAGTCATTGGCAATTTTCTCTTGAAGATTTGCATATTATATGAAGTTTTACAGGATCAATGTGGCAGCCAAGCAGGATGCTGCTTTTGGCTCCTCCATTTTGGTAGCAGGCTCATCATTCCCAACCTGTCTCTACGGGACTGCTCTGATATGTCTCGCTTGTCCAGGAATAGAACGAGATTATACAAGAACAAAAGATTAGGTTCTTGCCTTTGCTAATCTTATTTCTTGTAAATCCACGCACTATTCCTGGAACTCGCCCTGGGAATTGTTGATTTGCCAATTGTCTCCCTTGATAAGTATTGGTAAGCTGGACTTATGGTTTCTTGACCAGCATGTTATGCACTTTACCTTGGGGGTTCCTTGCTGTGGTTCTCCCCTCTCAGTGCAGGCTGTGTCTCCTTATAGCACAGTTCTTTTCAAGTTTATACGGTTTGCTAACCTGTTTCAGTTGTTTATAATTGTTATAAAATTTCATGTTATAAGCAGGTCAGACTTGTTATGCTGGAGAGTTTTCCCGTATGCCTCCCTTTTGTCTATGTTCTTTACAGTGTCACTACCTGCTTTTGCACAAACTGGAGACCTGAGGGCAGTCCTGAAGTAAAAGTAGAGGGTCTGAAAAAATTATGTAAATGAGGCTTCCTACAAGCAGTCTCTTGACATGGGAATCATAACTCAGTTGTCCAGGAATAGAGCGTGGATTTACAAGAAAGAAGATTAGCCAAGGTAAGAATCTAATCTTTCATTGATAAACCTAAGCAGGTATGTATAGGGATGTTTTTGTTCCATGCTTCTGCTTGGATAGTAATTGTAACATTGTATTGTGCCTTAAATTAGCTTTGCCAAAAGACCAAGAAGGAACCGTTCTGTATTTGGAGTAGAGAATAACATGCAGGCAAATTTTTTCCTGTCCCCATGGGAACTTGTTTTCCCATCCCATCCCTGCGAGTTCTTTTCCTGTCCCTGCCTCATTCCTGCAAGCGCCATCCTCATCTGCACAAGCCTCAAATACTTTAAAATCATGTGTTTGAGGCGTGTGCGGTTAAGACAGAGCAAGGACAGTGTCAAAACTCATGGGGATGGGGCAGGAAAATTGAGTTCCTGTGGGGATAGGGACAAATTTGTCCCCATTTCATTCTCTAATTTGGAGCTCTGATTTTAGCAGAAAAAACCCCAAGAGGTAGGAGTAAGGCCCATTCTCGTGGAGGTGTAGTGGAACCTGTTGAGCATTGGATCATCTCTTGCGATCGGATTTCCTTCTCACTAGGAACTCGGTGGAAATCAGAAGATGCCATAAATCAATTTTTAAATGCATTAATCCAATGAATATCCTATATAAAACTTCTAGTATGGAGCCAGGTTCTAAAATTTGACTGTTTAATTGAAGGTATAAGAAAGTGGAGGAGCGAGATCCCCTCATTGCAGCAATGCAGGTTTTCTTGCCTCGACTTCAGCAACAAATCATCCAGCTTCTTCCTGATGTATCTCATTACTCTGTGTTACTTCAGAAGCAGATCCTGAAAATCTTCTATGCACTGGTTCAGGTAGGCAAAGACCTTCCTTTTTGCCAAAGATACTGACTCCTTGTAAACTGACTCCTTCTATTTGCATCCTCTCGCCCCTACATAGTTAAGAAACTGTCTCCTTGTATGCTTCTATCAATATCCCCTCTTCCTTTTCTAATACTTTTGCCCTCTGTAGTCCCTGTCCTTAACTTCATGTCTTCCTCCTACACTGTGAATGTCTTTTTGTAACCCATTCTGAGCTGCTGGGAGGACGGGATAGAAATCTAAATAAATAAATACTGTACAGAAAACTTATTTTATACGTGTGCAGGATTTAAATTTTGATCATTGTCTAAGCAAGCATAGGTATACAGTATAGTCAATGTAGTGGGAGCAATTTTTCATCTACGGGTAATTCTCAGCATAATAGCATGAAAATTATGTGCACGCTATTTGTTTGGAGAATCTTCAGTAAAGAGCAGGAGGAACTGTGCCTGTTGCTTGCTCAGAAGAGCAATCACTAAGCACAGCTACTCCCTTCTATCAAAGATGCTCTCCCTGTCCCGATCAACTGAGCTGCAGGTCTCCCTGAGTCCTGCCATCTCAGCTGATAAGGAGAGTAGCAGAGGGAAATGTTTCCCCCCTCCTGCCAACACCCCCTTTGTCTGCCATTGCCCAGCCTTCCCACATCCTATACAAGGTAGGCAGGAAGGATGCCCACTTCCTACTGCCGCTAGGATCCCCTCCCCCCCCACAGCCTCCAGTCCCCTGCATCTTTAAGATGAAGGATGGTAGGAGGGATGCCCATTCCATTCTGCTGCTAGGAGTCCCCCATCCCCTTGCACCATTAAATTGAAGTGTGGAAGAATGGATTCCCTCCCATTGCCGGGGTCCTCTGACCCTCCCATACCTTTAAGACGAAGGCTGGCAGGAGGGATGCCCATTCCCTCCTGCTGCCATGGTCCTCTTCCCCTCCCATACCTTTAAGACAAAGGCCAGCAGGAGGAATGCTTACTACCTCCGGTCTTCTGGCCCTGTTCAAAATGTTGGGCCTTCCTGGTGCATCCAGGAATACACTGAGGTGGGTCCCAATGCTTTGATTGACCCAGGTGCCTAAGGCCTCTCCCACCTGAGCCAATCAGAGCCTTAAGCCCCTTTCCGGTGCAAGGGAGTGGGCATCCCTGCTGCTGTCCTTCAATTTAAAGTTGTGGGGGGTCGTTGGGGAAGTCTACCCTGGTGGCAGGAGGGAGTGTACATCACTCTTGCTGTCCTTCATTTTAAAAGTGTGTGTGGGGGGGAAGGGCTGGGGCCCCCGGCAGCAGGAGGGAGTGAGCATCCCTCCTGCCATCCTTGACTTTAAAGATGTGGGGGGGGGAGCAAGGGACCATGGCAGTGGGAGGCGTGGGCATCCTTCCTGCCATTGTTCAATTTAGGGGCATCGAACAACCCTGGGGGGGGGGGTCAGTGGGAGGGAGGAATCGGGGGGGGGGGAGTATTGAATCTGAGCTGTCAAGCTTTACTTTCCTATCAGTGCCTGAGGCAATCAGCGCTCAGCCCCTGCTTGAAAATTTTGCCCACAAATGTGGCACAACAAGGTTGTTTTAAAACCATTTTTATTGTAAGTGATACACAGCTTCAGTAATTACAACATGAGAAAGCAAACAGTTCAGCATAGAATCAAAATAAAGCACAACGTCATAAACAGCTTCTGCCATTTTGGGGAGTCCCCAGAGCTAGCTACCAGGTGACTAATACAGAGAATTAGGCACTCTAAACTACTGAATCAATTACAGATAATAGCCTAACATTTCCGCCCCCCCCCCCCCGGTTCCTCACCCCTGATTAATCCCATTTCCATACTAAGTGCTAGGCTTATAATAGGCCTACGATAACTCATTTAACAATAAACTGTGCCTTCTAGGATATAGTTGACATATATAAGGTTGCCAGATCAGCAAATAGGCATCCCTGTGCTTTCTTGATCCCTGTGCCAATTGGTGTAATCGATTCCTCCAGTGTCAGAAGTCAGGAGGATCCCCACAGTTTAATACTGCAAAATACATTTTTTTGCTACGGCGTAGAGTCTTTGCTCTGCCTGACATAGGCCCATATGCTCCCAGTATATCGAGTACAAGCTGAGTAACAGTGCCTCTAAAAGTGATATCCAAAAGGACTTCAATATAGTCTGCTATACAATGCCAAAAACGCCGTGTAACAGAACACAACCACAAAGCATATCCGAAGTTATCACCAAAGTATATTATCCCAGGACAAGCAGGCATGATATTCTCACATGTGGGTGACGTCATCTACGGAGCCCCGATGCGGAAGCATTTTCAAGCAAACTTGATTGAAGATTTAAGTTTGCTCTGCTGCTCCACGCATGCGTGCCTTCCTGCTCCACTAGGGGGTGCATCCCCTCGTGGTCTCCAGTTCAAAATTTTCCGCTGAGCCTAGAAGTCGTGTTTTTCAGGCTCTGCCCCAACTGCCTTCTAGCACCGCGATTTTTTCTTGCTTTTTCACGATTAAGTCGCTGTGCGCGAATTCTTTACCTTTTAACTTGATTCCTGCTTCGTTTTTGACGACCCGGAGGCTTCCGGGTCCCCGTGGCCGCGTGGCTAATCGAGCCGCGGCTACTTTCGATTTAATGTCCCGGCCTTTGACCGGCTTTAAAAAGTGCACCCGGTGTGAGCGGCTTCTTTCCCTCACAGATCCGCATCGCCGGTGCATTCTCTGCCTGGGGGCGGCTCATCCAACCGACTCCTGCCCCCAGTGCGCTATTTTCCAGAACCGGGCCCTCCGTCGAAGAAAAGCCCGCATGGCGGACCTCTTCACCCCGGACCAACCCTCCACCTCGGCCTCGAGGTCGGCCCCGGCCTTGACCTCGGCCCCGGATACCTCGGCATCGCCTCGAGACTCGACTCCGAAGTCCTCGGGACAACAGAAAGCCTCGGCCCTGGGTAAGTCCCCTCTTCCCTCTTCAGGTTCCGGAACATCGAAGAAGCCAGCCTCGGGGACAACGACGACGCATGGCGGAAGCCCCATGCTTACAGCCCCGGCAAAGCCCTCCAAGCCTTCGGGCCGTGCCTCCACGGGAATACTCTGATACGAGGTCGCCCCCGGTGGAGTGCACCGAGGCAGTGGACATGCCTTCGATGCTGTCCGTGCCCGTCTTCCAGGACCTACTCCGAGCGATGATCACGTCGGAGCTGTCCGCTGCAATGGCCCAGTTTCAATCGGCCTCTACCTCGACCCCGAACGTGCCAGACCAGCCTGAGCCTCGCATCGAACAACCTCGAGGAAAGGTGCGCAATCCTCGCCGCATCCCATCCTCCTCTGACTCCTCGCCGAGGCGCCCGAGACGTTCTCCCTCCGCAGACCGCTGAGGGGCAAAACGTCGGGCTAAAACGACAGAAACCTCGAACCGCCATACCTCCAAGAAGGCCCGAGGTTCACCAACTCTACGAGGCCGTTCTCCCACACCTCGTACGGGACCACTAAGGGTGGCTGAGTTATCACTCTCCAACCCGCGCATCCTCCGAACTCCCCCTCGGGCCGGGACCCCGACCCGAGGTCGCAGGTATTCTCCGAGGGAGTCCGGATCGAGGTCACCGATTCGACATCGATCGGTACCCCGAACCCCGGCATCGTCTCCGAGGGGCTCCTCGAGACGCCGAAGATCGACAACCCCGGAACACTCTCACAGTGCTTCCCCGGCCTCGGAGCATGGATCGGAGCAGGAACCTCGATACTCGAGGGAAGCCTCCCCATCCTTCTCCACCCGACGAAGGTCTCGTTCACCGACCCCGCACGGGGCCCCGGGAACATCTCGCCCATCCTTCACTCGCTTTGTCCAGGACATGGGCCATGCCTTGGACTTAGACCTCCAGTCCGACTCCAGACTCCAGGAGTACCTGGCGGAGCTGGATATGCCATCATTGCCCAGAGAGTCCCTTCGCTTACCACCTAACCCGGTACTCCAACAGGCCTTCTTCAGGAACCTGGAGACCCCCTACATGGTCACAGCCGTACCCTCCAAAATGGAGGCCAAGTACCGCACAGTACCTTACCTGGGATTCGAGCAACCACAGCTCTCCCACCAATCGCTGCTAGTAGAATCCTCCTTGAAAAAGGCTCACCCATCCCGGGTCTCGTCAGCGGTCCCCCCAGGCCGAGAAGGCCGAACCCTGGACAAGTTCGGCAGGAGACTATATCAAAACGCAATGATGGCCTCTAGGGTGCAAAGCTACACTTTCACCTTCACATCCTACCTCAAACACCTCATTGGACTATTGAGAGCCTTTGAGACTGACCTACCGGCCTCCCGGCAAGGAACGTTCGGCCTGCTTTTGGAGTCCCTCTCCAACCTGCGCCTTCATCTATTCCACGCGGCCTACAATGGCTTCGAACTCTCCTCCAGAGAGGCAGCCTTTGCTATCGCCATGCGCCGACTAGCTTGGCTGCGCCTGGTCGACATGGACCCCAACTTACAGGACCGGTTGGCTAACCTCCCCTGCGTGGGAAAAGAACTGTTCGATGACACTATCGAGGCGGCTACAAAACGCCTCTCCGAACATGAACGCTCGTTTGCCTCCCTTGTCCGACAAAAGCCCAAACCGCCCACGTCCAGGCCGTATAGGGCCCCTCCGCGCCGCTACCCACAAAAGTCCACCCCTGTCTTCTCGCGGCCCCACCCAGGCGTCCGCAAGCCCACCACCGGGCCATGCCCAAGTCCCAACCGCCTGCGACCACCAAACCATCCCCGTCCTTTTGACGGGACACGCGGAAGGGGGTGGGCCCCCTCCGCCATAGTCCCAGGCCTCCTCCCCATCGGGGGCCGGCTCAAAGCCTTTTACCCTCGCTGGGAACAAGTCACGTCGGACGCATGGGTCCTTGGCGTGATCTCATCAGGGTACTCTCTCAACTTTCGGGCCATTCCTCCGGACAACCCCCCAAGGAATTGCCCTCCCAACCGGACTCAGCTACCCCTACTCCTCTCCGAGGCTCGAGACCTGCTTCGCCTGAGAGCAGTGGAGGAGGTTCCCCTTGACCAACGGGGGAAGGGCTTCTACTCCCGTTACTTCCTGGTACCGAAAAAAACGGGGGACCTACGCCCAATGACTCCTTCATTGCAACGATCGCTCCGCTGGTGGGCCGACTCTTCAAATCTTTCCAAAGGTTTGCTCTTCCTCACCCCACCCCACAGCAAGGTACTCACCACGGACTCATCGGAGTACGCTTGGGGAGCCCATCTGGACGGCCTACGCACCCAAGGAATGTGGTCAGCACAAGATCGTCGCTGCCACATCAACGTGCTAGAGCTTCGGGCCATCTATCTCGCAGCTGTAGCCTTCCAACATCTGCTCCACGACCGAGTGGTTCTCATCCGAACCGACAACCAGGTAGCGATGTACTACGTAAACAAACAGGGTGGGACAGGGTCTTGGTCCCTTTGTCGGGAAGCCCTGCGCCTCTGGAAATGGGCAATCTCCAACAACACCTTCCTTCGAGCGGTGTACATACAAGGAGAACAAAACTGTCTGGCGGACAGACTCGGCCGCCTCCTCCAGCCACACGAGTGGTCACTACACTCTCAGACCCTACGATGGGTGTTTGAACGGTGGGGGACGCCTCAAATAGACCTGTTCGCATCCCCCCACAACCACAAGCTGCCTCTCTTCTGCTCCCGGATACACTCCCCGGACCGGCTCGAGGCCGACGCCTTCCTCCTCGACTGGGAGGGAAGGTTCCTGTACGCGTTCCCGCAGTTTCCTCTGATACTGCGGACGCTTGTCCACCTGAAAACAGTACAAGCCACCCTGATCCTGATTGCCCCTCGCTGGCCACGCCAGCCGTGGTTTTCCCTTCTACTTCAACTCAGTGTCAGAGATCCACTGCCTCTGCCTCTGTTTCCCTCTCTACTATCACAGGGTCAGGGTTCACTGTTACATCCCAATCTTCAATCTCTTCATCTGAATGCTTGGTTTCTCTCCCCCTGACTGCTCTCCCCGTGTCTCAATCAGTCAAGGAGATATTGGAGGCCTCTAGAAAAACCTCGACGAGAACCTGCTACTCCCAAAAGTGGACCAGATTCTCAACCTGGTGCTCCTCCCACAGCCAGGACCCGGTGTCGGTCCCCGTCCCTCTGGTCCTTGACTATTTACTTCAATTATCTCATTCCGGCCTAAAGACCAACTCCATTCGAGTACACCTCAGTGCAATTGCGGCCTTTCATCAGCCCCTGGAAGGGAAAGCCCTCTCGCTCCACCCCTTAGTCTCTCGCTTCATGAAGGGCCTGCTAAACGTCCACCCCCCTCTCAAACCTCCCCCGGTGGTTTGGGACCTTAACGTGGTTCTGGCTCAACTAATGAAACCTCCATTCGAGCCCCTAGACAAATTCCATCCAAAATTCCTCACTTGGAAGGTAATTTTCCTACTCGCGCTCACGTCCGCCCGGCGGGTTAGTGAGCTACAAGCTCTGGTAGCGGACCCACCCTTCACGGTATTCCACCACGACAAGGTGGTACTCCGCACCCATCCAAAGTTCTTACCTAAAGTAGTGTCTGATTTCCACCTCAATCAGTCCATTGTCTTACCTGTGTTTTTCCCCAAGCCCCACTCTCACCCCGGAGAAGTGGCGCTCCACACTCTTGACTGCAAGAGAGCATTGGCCTTTTACCTCCAACGCACTCAGTCACACCGGAAAGTCCCACAACTGTTTTTGTCCTTCGACCCAAACCAGTTAGGTCACCCAGTTTCCAAACGCACCTTGTCCAACTGGTTGGCCGATTGCATCTCCTTTTGCTACGCTCAGGCTGGTCTCGCGCTGCATGGTCGAGTAACGGGACACAAAGTCCGAGCGATGGCAGCCTCCGTAGCGTTCCTCAGGTCCACACCCATTGAGGAAATCTGCAAGGCTGCCACGTGGTCTTCGGTTCATACCTTCACCTCCCACTACTGTCTGGACTCACTGTCCAGAAGCGATGGCCGGTTCGGCTAATCGGTACTGCGAAATCTATTTGCTTAAATTGCCAACTTCCCTCCATCCCTTTTCAGTTAGCTTGGAGGTCACCCACATGTGAGAATATCATGCCTGCTTGTCCTGGGATAAAGCACAGTTACTTACCGTAACAGGTGTTATCCAGGGACAGCAGGCATATATTCTCACAACCCGCCCACCTCCCCGAGGTTGGCTTCTTGGCTAGTTAAGTGAACTGGAGACCACGAGGGGATGCACCCCCTAGTGGAGCAGGAAGGCACGCATGCGTGGAGCAGCAGAGCAAACTTAAATCTTCAATCAAGTTTGCTTGAAAATGCTTCCGCATCGGGGCTCCGTAGATGACGTCACCCACATGTGAGAATATATGCCTGCTGTCCCTGGATAACACCTGTTACGGTAAGTAACTGTGCTTTATCACCCTATTTAATGTACTATACATGGCTGTTGACATGCCCCCACTATAGTATAACTCTTTTCTTTTTTTTGTTTTTTAGTCTTAGTTTATTTAAGATTAGCATAAAATACAACAAAGGTAAACATCAAACAGGCAGAAATGTGAAGCGAGTACATCAATAAAGAAAGAAATAGTCTTATAATTGTATCCTCTATAATAAAACCCTAAGCGCGCATGCGCACTTAGGAGGCCGTGATCCCTGCCGCCGTGCTGTGTGCTTCCATGGCCGCATTCCATTTGCGCCGCGTAGGGCGGCTTGTGGTGCGTGCGCAGGCTTGGGGTGGCTTGCGGTGCGTGCAGTGGATTGAGCAGCAGTTTGTCTCAGGAACGGCAGAAGTTTGTCATGCGGGTGCTGCAAGGTGTCCCATGCTGGTAAGAAGTGGAGGAGGAGAGGGAAAGGGGACTGCTTTGGGGAGAGGGGTGTGCTGGGGGCCAGACAGAAATCAAAGAGTCTAATAATACAGCATCATTATCGGGTAAAGTGGGCTTAATCAAAAAACACTTTTCAAAATAGCAATTGCATAAGTAAGAGGTGTAGTGAGGTGTAGTAAATTTAAGAATTTTACAAATCGTATCCCAAACATCAGACCAGAACAGCTGAACATTCAAAAAGAAAATGTTTTAAAGTACCAATACTAGATTTACAGGCCAGCAATTTTTAGAGTGAAATGAATCAATAACATAAGATTTTAACAGTCCACAAAGACCTGTGATAAAGGAAATGCATGGATTGAATTACAGAAGCAGATTTAAAGGATTTATTTATAGAATGCCATAGAATGATCCATTCAGAGTCAGTAGTGGGAAGATTAAAATCTTCCTTCCAGGATTTACAAATGCAAAGAGGTAGAGGGTAAAGACTTTAAAAAAATTTTAAAAATTATAAAACGGCGAGGCAGTATGTCGATTTGCATGGATTTTGACATCACAGTGAACAAGTAATTCCACTCTACTTGGTCAAAGGCTTTCTCAGCATCTAAAAAAACAGCAATTGCAGCCAAGTCCATGGACTGAGCAGAGTGGATTATGTGGCAAAAGAGGCGGGTGTTATCAGATCCATAATCTATTTTTCAAGAAACCATCTTGATCACCATGTATTAAAGGTTGTATGACTGACTCCAGTCTAAAGCAGTGAAGTTTTGCATATATTTTATAATCTCTAGGTTTAGTAAGGATATGAGATGATAGTTTTGCATAAGAGAGTCTCTACCTGGCTTGAGTATGACAACAATGTTAGCTTCAAGAAATCTACTAATCAAGTAGGGTGTGCTAATAGATCCTGATAGTAGAGTTCTAGTTTAGGTACCAAAACGGACAAGAAAGTCATGTTTAATTCAGCAGATAAGCCGTCAGCTCCAGGGGCCTTTGCAGTGGGTAATGCCTTTATAGCTAGAAATAATTCCGATGGTTGAATAGGTTGAGACAAATGTTTCAGATGTTGTGGATCAACTTGTGGCAGATGAAGGTTCTGCAGAAAGTCTTGTATAATTCCTTCAGAGACAGAACATTCAGAAGAATATAAAGCATGGTAAAATTTGCTAAAGGATTTTAATATCTGAGAGGAAGAGGCAGTGGCGTACCTAGCATATGTGACACTCGGGGCCCATCATTTTTTGACCCCCCCCCCTATCTATATGAAAAATATGATTTTTAATAACAATCCACATATCGCACAACAAGAGTGTACCCAGGAAAAGGCAGCTTAAACACTGCAGTGAGTACTAGAACACCAACACATACATTGTAAAACTAAACAAGCCAGATCCTGCACAGTCAATTGATCCTGTACAGTCGATGCTATCAGAAAGCCATGTCCCTTTCATACACACAGACAGATACACCCTCGCCCAATATGGAATAATCACAAACTAAAATAGAAATATGTAGACAAAAGTTAAATTGAACCGCCAACAAACCAGACTCTTCATACAATGCAACACCACAACAGTAATAAATGTCTTCTAATACTGTGCAAAATATAAAGACAGTAGATGTAAATTTGAAAAAACTGATTCATAACAATCACTACTTTACAAATTAACAAATAAAAATAAAACAAATAATGAGAAATAAGAAAATACCATTTTATTGGACTAATCCCCGTAAGCTCGGTCCCCATCCCCACAAACTACCTGATTCCATCCACACAAGCCTTGAATTGTTTTATATTGAACTTATTATATTAAAGTATAAAAAGAAGCAATATTCTGTACAATTGTCAATTTATAAATCAGCATCTTCTCCCCACTCTCTCTTCCCCATTTTCCTTCAGCATCCTCAGCCCACTCTCTCTCCACTTTCCTTCAGCGCACGTACATAAAAACAAGCAAGTAATTTTATATCATTTTCATTCTATTCATTCATAGAAATTAAAGTCTAAATAATGCCAGTCACATAACAAAACATGATTTTACAAAAATAATTCCCTGCACAGTCAAGCCTGTAAGGATTGCTAGATGTCTTTCAGCAGCTCCCCTCCCTCCCTCCCCCTTATCTTCGTGGCCAAGTCAAAATGATCTACCAACAATAAAATTTTAAAAACACAAAGCACACTGTACGCAGAGAAAATGTTAATTATCATTTTATTCCGTGGGTTTTCTTTCTTTCTTTTTCTTTCTTTCTTTCTGCCCTCCTCCATGCCACCGCCATTGGGAAACATGCTGCTGCAACCGCTGCCGGGGAAAGGCTGCCATCGGGAACAGGCCGGCACCAAGTTCTCCCTCCCTGCTTTTCTTCCCCGCGGGGCCGACCAACTCTCACTGCCCGATGTCAGTTCTAATGTCGGAGAGGACGTTCCGGGTCCAGAACGTCCTCTCCGACGTTAGAATTGACGTCAGGCAGCGAGAGTTGGTTGGCCCCGTGGGGCAGAAAAGCAGGGAGGGAGAACTCGCCGCTGGCTTGTTCCCGATGGCGGAGTGACAGCCTATTCCCCCTGCGGCAGTCTATTCCCCGGTGGGTGGCCAGTTGTGCACCCCCTTGGGGCATGCACCCGGGGCGGACCGTCCCCCCCCTTGGTATGCCACTGGGAAGAGGTGAGGATGGATCCTGTTGGAGATTTAATGCCTGCAATTCTGTTCTTAATATGCCGGCCTTTCAAATAAGAAGCAAGCATTTTCCGGATTTATTGGCTTCCAAGTAGAAAACCACACTCTGCTTGAAGGAGACTGCTGAAGAGATACTGGATAAAAGAGTGTTGTATTGCAGTTTTAAGCACTGGAGTTTATGGAAGGTAGATTTATTGAAGGTAGAATACAAAGTGGATTCTAAGTCATGAATATCTTTCTCAAGATTGTTGAGAGTCAAGTTTAAAGTTTTACATTTATAAGCTGCATAACTGATAACTTCTCCTTTCAATCAAGCCTTGTATGACTCCCATATAACAGTATATGAAGAGGTAGAATTTTCATTGAGTTGAAAGTATTCTTGAGATCACTTGAAACTTGAACATGAGAAACAAATGTGAACACCTACAATACTAAGGGCTAGATTCACTAAGCAAAACAATCATGTACCCAATTTCCCTCCGACCCAATTCACTAACCTGTGTAGCGATCCGATCCGTGCATGCCAATGAGGGGAATCAGCATGCGAAGCAGGAAGGATGCGATTCACTACCCTTTTTTCCTGACACACCGACTGGCTTGCCGATCAAGAACAAGTGACTGGTGAGGACCAGTCGCTTGTGTAAAAAACTGCTCTGTCTTTGGTGAGACTTCACTCAGAGTACTGCCTGCCCCGACTCCTCTCTCTGGCTCCCCGACTATCCTGCTCTCTGCCTCCCCTGACTCTCCTGCTCTCTGCCGTGACCTGCTCTCTGCGTGCCCCGACTCTCTCTGGCTCCTCCAACTCTCCTGCTCTCTGCCACCCTTCCCCGCAGTGCGAGTCTGTGGTTTTAAAGCGGGACTGCACTGCGGGGAAGGGCGGCAGAGAGCAGGAGAGGCACAAATTACCTGCTTTTAAATGCCAGGGATCGCCCTTCCAGAGCAGGAGACTCGGGGCCAGTAAAAAAAAAAGCCAAAACAGACACAAAACGCATGTGCAGACCATCTGCAGGGAAAGCACATGGTCTGTGCATGTGTCAGGAACGCACACTAGCAATCCATGCAGTCGGAGAGTTTTAATTTTTTTGTGTTGTGACTTGGTCAGGCCTGCACGGTTCAGCCATGGATCGGGCACGGAAAGAGTTAAGTGAGTCTAGCCCCTCGTTTCCAAGTTTATTTAAAATTTGATAAACCGCCTAATCAAAATTCTAGGCAGTGTACAATATAAAATACTTAAAGATAACAAATACAGATGACTCGAGGATTAATACATGACATGACTTACAAAAACATAAGGAATTAAGGGAAAGAACTCCAATCATTGAAAGTAAAGAACAAAAAGTGGAAAAAAACAAATGGCAGGGGAAAAAATAGATCTTCCTGTTGTCCTTAAAAGGACAGTTAAGTTCCATATGCATCATTAAATAAGAAAGTTTTTAATTTTGACTTGGTAAATTAATGTTGATTCTTCTCCTAAATAATCCGGGGTGGAATTCCTTAGAGAAGGGGTGGTAACTGAGAATATACTAAAACACGTAGTGTTTATATGTCTCAGTGACAGAATAATGAGGAGATTTTGTGAGGTGGAGTGAAAAGATCTATATGGAGAATACAGAATAAGAATATGATGAATTCAGGGATGTTACTTGTTTTTATCTTAAAGGTTAATAGAAGGATCATCTATGTTCAATTGGTAGCCAATGTGCTTTTTTCAAAAGAGGAGAAACATGATTGAATTTTTTTGCCTGAAATATATTTTAACTGAGGTGTTATGTACAATTTTTAAGCGCCTGATTTCTTTTTTTTGTTATACCCTTGTAGAGGGTGTTACAATAGTCAAGACAAGAAATGACCAGAGAATTAATTAGTATGATTAAAGATGGTTGGTCCAGGACTTTAGAAAGTGAATGAATCGTATGCGGATGATGAAAGCACTTCTGCACTAATCTGATTGTGATATGAAAGTTTACTGTCCAGAATGACCGCCAGCAGTTAGGGACAACTTGAACTGAGGAGGATTCGATTTTGATAGAGTTTAGCAGAGAAAGTTCTTCTTTAATAGGAAATATCATTGTTTTGGCTTTTATTAATATTTAGAGAGAGCATATTGGTACTTAACCAGGACCTAATTTTTTCTAGTTTCTGGTTAATGATTGAAATTTCATCTGGATTTTCAAGATTAATTGGGTGGATTAATTGTATGTCATCTGTGTTTGCAAACATGGTGAAACTGATTGACTGTCTTAAGGTTAGTAGCAGGGCCAAAAAAATATTGAATAGTAATGGTGATAGAATTGACCCTTGTGGAATGCCGTAGTTGGCCCTTGTGGAATGTGAGCATGGCATTGGATGCCAACGCACTCATAAAGCTGCAGTTGCCAATTAAGCTGCTAGCTTTCACTCAAGGTGTGAAAAATAACAAAAATATGGAAAATGAACGCATAACGCAAGATTTTACCAAAATATAATTATTTATTTATTGTTTTTATTTTTTCAATCATGAAACTCAAAAGAATAGTTGAAAGAATAGTTGCGTAGCGGGAGGTCGTTATAGTTGCCAAAATGCTGGCCTTCTGATAACGAGCTCAACTTGATACTTCGAAGCTCCCCATTATATACCTTTGGCCCAGTGTGACATCATTGGCTGTGTGGGCCAACCAAAAACAGAGGTGGTCTTTAAAGTTAGACAAAGAAAATTCCTTTACATGTTTAAAAGTTTCAGAAATCCTATTTGTTTTGTTTACATTCATTTCTGAATATACATTAACATTTTATAACATATCCAATATTCCTTTTATCCTTTTCACAAAATGTATATTAAGAGAATCTGCATTTGTTAAAAGGGTGCTGAGATATTCTCAGCCTGCTTTGAACAACTAACAGTTTCATGTTACACCTAAAAAAGTGTTGAAAACTGGTCAGCCTTAGAGGAAAAGGAGAAGGAGGGGCTGTTTCCCCTCTCTCTGCTAGAGACTGCTACAGATCTCTGATTCTAACTTAACCATTTCCAGATGTTGTGTTCAGGATTTTTTCTTAGTGTTCTTTTTATAAACCATTTCATTTTAAATATAGATTCTTTCATCCATCCATTCAGCACTTGCTTGGGGCCCCACATCCATTCAGACCATGTATTTTCTTTCATTCTATGTATTTCATTCATATTTAATACCTGTTATATCTCAGTTTGGGATACGTAATCTAATATGCTCTTCCTACCCAGCCTAAGGCACATCTGGTATCAATTAGAACCACGATGCTAGAAGCGGGAAAACTGAACAAAGACAGGGAAAAAGGCTGAACACAAAATGGAGTAAAAGACAGAGAACAAAATGGAGTCCATATATATCCTGATTTCCTCCATGATCTAGCTTAATAGCAAAGTACATAAAAAGAATATTATTATGCTTTTCTTTAATATTAATCTGTAGTGAGTTTTTCTGGCCTTGGCTACAACCATATTCAGATTTTTATTCACCAATTTTTTGTACGCTTCTATTGGGCGTGGCCTTAACTAACACATATGCTTGTATCTAACTAGAGTTACCCAGAATCATACGAAAAACAGGCTCTTTTTATAGAAAAATTCCATAAAATACTGCACTATCATATCCTGACATCCATTCTATTACCATCCCATAGACATCACCCCCTACTGGCCACGAGCCACTACTCCTCAAATGCCATAGTTGATAGGAAAGGTATTTGAGGAGCTAATATTGTAAATCACTTTGGATGTATGGTCAGTGAAGTAAGAGTTGAACCATTGTAGGATTTGTCCCGAAATACTGATGTCATAAAGATATTGAAGTAAAAGATTATGGTCTATTGTGTCAAATGCTGCAGACAGGTCTAGAGAGATGAGAAGAACTGAGTTGTGGTGGTCTAAATAATAAAAAAATTTTCATAGTGAGCCCTATTAACCCTATGGGATCTTGGTTTGGCTTTGGCAAAGCAATGGTTAATGATTCTGCCATAGTACCTGACATACAACCCTTAGTCAGTTGTGATTGATATAAATTTAAAAAGATGAGGTAATAGTAAATTTTGAAAAGATTTAAAAAACTCCACTGTGAAACCATCACTACCCAGAGCGGATCCAGCTCCGAGAGATTTCAATGTTGACTGGAGTTCTGTACATGATTTTCTTTCACATACTCATGAATTTTTGGCACATTAATTAAGTTTAAAAATTCTCTTCCTTCAATTTCTTTATTTGAATAAAGCTCAGCAGAATATAAAGCTTTATAATAATCCAAAAATTGTCTTAAAACATTTCCAATATGATATGAATTTTATCTTTTCCATCTTTAATAGCCACAATCTTTACTTTTCTTTTTTTTTGCTTTAAGATAATTAGCCAATAATCTTTCCACTTTATTCGAGTGCTGAGAAAACAAATCTTTCCTAGCCAAATGTGAAGAAATCTCATTATATTTAGCTTTCAAATGGGCATGCAAAGTATTTTGTTCCCATTTCGAGGCTAATTGTGACTCTAAAGTTAAAATAATTTGTTCCAAATTGGAAAATTCTAATTTTTGTAATTTCCTAATATGCGCCGAATACAAAATTATCTGCCCTCTCATTGTAGCTTTGAAAGCATCCCAAATAGTTTCCAAAGAGATTTCCTCTGAGGTGCTGGTTTCCTCTGAGGTGCTGAAGGTTTCAGACTTGTTAAAAGCCACCGGAGTGTTTGTGCAGTCGCGTGCATGTGCGGGCAGGCTTCCACCCACACACGCACGCAACTGCACGAACACTCCGGTGGCTTTTAACAAATCTGAAACCTTAAAATGCACAGGGGAGGGGAGGGAGATGCACGGACCGCGTGAGGGGTGCCGAAGGGCAGTGAGGTGGCGAGAGGGAAGAGTGGATGCTGCAGTGAAGGGGACGGTGGTCTGGTGATGGGGCAGTGATGGGGACAGATTTTTTTTCCCCGTGTCATTTTCTACTTAGACCCAAAGAAGTAGTCTAATCTTGAATAAGTATGGTGAGTGGCTGAGAAAAAGGTGTAGTCTCTAGAGATGGGATGTAAAATCCTCCAGAAGTCAGACTATCCATTAAATTGAAGTAGAGAAGTGAACATGGATCTGACACATAATTTGGCAGGTCTGGTTTGTGAAGACTTATCCAGGATTGGATGAAGTGGGAAGTTGAAGTCTCCTAATAGCACATGAGATGTTAGATGGAAGTAAGGCAATTTTTAAAGTCTGAAAATAAATCAGGGTCATCTGAATTAGGAGCATAGATGTTGATGAGTGTTAAAGGAGATCCCTCAATTTCACCAGACACCCTTTACCATCTACCATCTGTATCAAAATGATGGTTTATTAGCTGAAAGGGATCCTTTATGGATGAGTGTGATTACTCCATTTTTCTTAAGCGGCTCTCCAGACCGGCACAGCTCACTGATGGGTAATAGCTCACCATGATCAGCTGGTGGAGATTGAGACTTAAATTTTGGCCAAAGTACAAGTGGGCTATGCTATCCCAAGTACAATCAGTCTGCTCTCGGTCTCCAGCAGGTGAAGGTGGCAAGCCTGTACAGACTTCCTTGGTTTAGTGTAGGGTTGTTTGAATTTGTTTAGTGGCCTTCTAGTTCCCATCTGTGGTGACAGATTGAGCTTGGGTAGGCCCTTTCAGGGGTCTGTCCAACCTCGGGGGGTATCACACTTGATGGTTCCCTCCCCCCATTTCCCCTACCTCCCCAAAATATTTTCTGTAAAGGTGACGGGGCAGTGCCAGTAAGGCTTGGGAGAGCCAGTGAGGTCAGTTCAAGTAAAGTTATATTACACACAAAAAAAAAATTCTTAAGGCAGTGCTGGTCTAAAGGGAAGCCTTCAATTGACTAATTGCATTTACTTTTTCTTTTCAGCTAGTAACGGGTTGCTTAATGAGCACTTTTAAAGGGAAAAAGTGCTCATTGTGCTCCAGATGCAAGGTCGATGCAACTGACCTGTGCTTGCGATGTGCCAGCCGCTGCGAAGGGGAATCCTCATCGGCTTCGGGTACCAGCAAGCAGGGTTCCCCTTCGCGAGTGCCTCGTGCATCAGCAACAGATAGTGGGGAAACCTGGATTTTCACTACTGCCCACACAGGAATTTCCCCAGGTACCAACGGTCAAGGAAATAAAGTTTCCCTTACTGCCGATAGTGCTGGGGATTCCCTTATCACTGCTGCTGGCTTGCCTGCTTTAGTGGCTGGGGTGGTTTGTTTATTTTATTTATTTATTTAGATTTTTATCCCGTCCTCCCAGTAGCTCAGAACGGTTTACAAGTAAACATTCACAATGGAGTGAATTGGACATACAAGATTATACAGTAGATTTAAGTACTTGGACATACGAGACTGTGCAGCAATGTAAATATAGGGACTATACAGCAAATTAAGAACAGTAGTTTAAATATAAGTAGTTTAGTTTAGATACAAGTTATTTGAGTATAGGCTGAGAGTGGACAATACTGAAATTTTTGGCAGAAGATTAGAATGGAGAAAGAAGTGGGGTTTAAGGGGTTGGGTGTAGACTGAGGGTGTCCTTTAGTTGAAGAAGAGAGTCTTTACCATTTTCCGTAATGTCATTAGTGAGTTCTTTAGTCTGTGTTGAGGGGGGAGTTGGTTCCAGAGTTGGGGAATGAAGTGGCTGTAGAAGTGTTTGCGGGCGGTTTCTGAAAGGAGGGACCTTCCGGGGGGAATGCATAGGCGTATCTCCGTTTCTGAGCGGAGGGTGCGGGTGGGGATGTAGATGGATAGCTTGGATTTTATGTAGGAGGGGGTGGTGGCATAAATTCTTTTGTGTGCTATTGCCAGGGCCTTGAATGCTCAGCGTTGGCTAATTGGGAGCCAGTGTTTAGCGCGGAGTGCTGGGGAGATGGGATCATGGTAGTTGAGGCTGTGTAGGAGGCGGATAGCTGCATTTTGGACCCTTTTTTAGTTATTCCATTAAATATTCCATTCCTTTTTTGGTTATTCCATTTGATCTTTTTTGGTTATTCCATTAAATAGGGAGTTGTAGTAATCCATTCTGGAGAGGACATATGCGTAGAGGAGTTGGGCTAGGTTCAGGCCTCTTTACCGCTCCAGACCTGGGGGAGTTTTTTTCGGCAGATTTCTGCTGGGTCTCCTGCTTTAGCAGCGATTCCTACTGTGCCACCAGGGAGTTTTTCCCCTGTTTTTGTGTTAGCCTTGTTCAAGGCTTACCTTCAGGTGGCCGGGGGTCCTGTTTCCTGCCCGAGAGTCTCGGGTTTTTCAAGGGAGTCTTTAGCCCTCTGCATCTACCCCTGTTCAGCCACCCTCAATGCCGTTCCGACCCAGTCCTCCCAAGTTCATCCAAATGACCGAGTGTCTCATGGGACGATGATTTTTTGCTGGGGGAAGCGTTTCACTTGATGAGACTTGGACCCCTTGGTGGACCCCCCAAGATGGGTGTTTTACGGAGCCGCCAACTAGCAAAGATGTGTTGGTGGTGCGCAGTGAAGAGTTCAGGAGCTTATTCTTCAGGTTTTGTCAGTTTTACGTTTCAAAGAGGACACAAAGGAGCTTCTTCGGGGGATATGCTCAGAATCCCGCTCTTTTCCTATGCATCAGGATATTCAGGATATTGTACTTGCACAATGGAAGGCGCCGGAAATGCCATTTCGTTTTGCATGGTCTATGGCCCACCTGTATCCCATCCTAGATAGTGGATGCGGTGGTCTCGGTCATCATGCATTGGCATACCGTGCTGGTTGAGGGTGGCTCGGCTTTTCAGGACTCTGAGGAGCATAGGATACAGTCTCTTCTTAAGCAGTCGCTGCCTGGCTGGCCCAGAACGTCCTCTCTGACTTCAGAATTGACGTTGGAAAGACTTCCTGTCGGCTTTAGCAGCTGCAGCATGGTAGTAAGAGCAGGGGAAAAGAAGGAGGGAAGCTTTTTTTTTTTTTGAGCGGCAGGGAGGCAGCAGGCTGGCTATGGCTAGGGAGAGAGGGAGGTGGACAGGCAGGCAGGCAGGCTTCGGGGGTGGGGATGGGACAAAGTGTGGAAGGCAGTGAGAGGGACATAGGAAGGAGGCACTAGGGGCACTAAAGACATGGGAAGGATGCACTGGGGGCACTAAAGACATGGGAAAGAGGCACTGGGGGCACTAAAGACAGGAAGGGGCACTAAGGACATGGGAAGGAGGTACTGGGGGCACTAAAGACATGGGAAGGAGGCACTGGGGGCACTAAAGACAGGAAGGGGCACTAAGGATATGTGAAGGAGGCACTGGGGGCACTAAAGACATGGGAAGGAGGCACTGGGGGCACTAAAGACAGGAAGGGGCACTAAGGACATGGGAAGGAGGCTCTGGGGACACTAAAGACATGGGAAGGAGGCATTGGGGGCACTAAAGACAGGAAGGGGCACTAAGGATATGTGAAGGAGGCACTGGGGGCACTAAGGACATGGGAAGGAGGCACTGGGGGCACTAAAGACAGGAAGGGGCACTAAGGACATGGGAAGGAGGCACTGGGGGCACTAAAGACATGGGAAGGAGGCACTGGGGGCACTAAAAACATGGGAAGGAGGCACCGGGGGCACTAAGGACATAGGAAGGAAAGAGGGAGGGAATAGAAAGGGACAAAACTTGGGCCTGAGTGCAAAAAGAAAGAAATGAAAAAGAGGATACACAGACTGAAGGAAATGCAACCAGAGATTCATGAAATCAATCACCAGACAGCAAAGGTAGGAAAAATGATTTTATTTTCAACTAGCTGATTACCCGGCGTTGCCCAGATATTTATATATCCCAAAATGTCCAACCCCCTACATGTTCCACCCCACTATGTCCCACATGTCCCACCCCCCACGTTACCCCCCCCCACATGTCCCATATGCCCCACCCCCATGTCCCAACCCCCTACCCTCCACATGTCCCAAAGGAATGTCCCTCTCTATGGGGCTGAACTTAGACTTAAACGGCATCGGGAGTGTCGGTATTCATCTCTGCGAGCCCGAAAACTATGGGTTGGACATTAATATCTGTCGCTTTTGATAATTTTAACATATCACCCCCTTCCCACCACCACAGTATTTTACCCCGTCCCACCTGCACAATATTTTTCCCCAGATAGTAAGTCATATGTGTACCAAGTTTGGTTGAAATCTCTCCATGCGTTTCAGAGTTATGCTGAGTATTCATCTGTGAGCCCGAAAACACTATGGGGTAGATACTAAAATCTGTCATTTTCAATCATTTTTACATATCCCCCCCTTCCCACCCCCACAGTGTTTGTCCTCAGATAGTAAGTAATGTGTATGTCAAGTTTGGTTGAAATCTGTCCATGCATTGAAGAGTTATGCTGGAACATACATACACACACACACACACATATATATTCAAATTATAATGTGAAATATTTGACAAAATGAATACAATACAACTAACGCAAAACTTGATTATAAACAACATTTTTAGTTTCACCTCCAGGAGCAAGAACATATAAATTCTTGGGTGAACCCACCCTTGAGCAAGCAACATAGAGTTGTGGGCCGCGAGACCCCCCAGAACATATAACCCCAGGTAGTGAGGGATCTGCATACCAAGTTTCGTTCAAATCGGTCAAGCCGTTTTTGAATTACTGTGAGAATGGCAGCTTTTTACATTTTTTCTATTGACATGAATGGGTGAAATCTGATTTTCTGTTTGTAGCTCCGCCCACGTGTGCAGGTGGGCCGCGAGACCCCCAGAACATATCACCCCAGGTAGTGAGAGATCTGCATACCAAGTTTCGTTCAAATCGGTCAAGCCGTTTTTGAATTACTGTGAGAATGGCAGCTTTTTACATTTTTTTCCATTGACATGAATGAGTGAAATCTGATTTTCTGTTTGTAGCTCCGCCCACGTGTGCAGGTGGGCCGCGAGACCCCCAGAACATATCACCCCAGGTAGTGAGGGATCTGCATACCAAGTTTTGTTCAAATCGGTCAAGCTGTTTTTGAATTACTGTGAGAATGGCAGCTTTTTACATTTTTTCCATTGACATGAATGGGTGAAATCTGAGTTTCTGTTTGTAGTTCCGCCCACGTGTGCAGGTGGGCCGCGAGACCCCCAGAACATATCACCCCAGGTAGTGAGGGATCTGCATACCAAGTTTCGTTCAAATCGGTCAAGCCGTTTTTGAATTACTGTGAGAATGGCAGCTTTTTACTTGTTTTCCATTGACATGAATGGTTGAAATCTGATTTTATGTTTGTAGCTCCGCCCACGTGTGCAGGTGGGCCGCGAGACCCCCAGAACATATCATCCCAGGTAGTGAGGGATCTGCATACCAAGTTTCGTTCAAATCGGTCAAGCCGTTTTTGCGTGATCGCGGCACATACACACATACCTCCGATTTTATATATATATATATAGATTTAGTGATCAAAACGTGTCAGTTTTGAGAATTTATATCTGCTGTCTATATTTTGCACTACATTTGTCTTTTTTTCTATAGTTACTGAGGTGACCGAGCTCGCGGAGATGGGGCGAAAACGGGGTTTTTAAATTTTAGTCCTAGTAGTTTGCCGGTCCACAAAATAATTATTTTATTTCTGCCGGTCCATGGGTGTAAAAAGGTTGAAAAACACTGATGTAGAGTATGACGGCTTTCTTTTTCGCCCAGCCGCACACGTTCAAAAAGCCGCGCATGCGCGGCTGCTCAAGTTGATCAGTCTTCTCCTCTCCTGCAACTTCCTGTTTCTGGTTGCGTCAGAGGAGAATATTGAACAAATGAGCAGCCGTGTGTGCGGCTGGGCGAAAAAGAAAGCCGGCATACTCTACATCTAAGGTGAGGTGGAGGGAGGGAGATGGCGGAACGCTGCAATCGGTCGGGTGTCTGCTGTTTTTGTATCACTGCCTGCCTGCACTCATGTTCCAGATCCTCATGTTGCTCATTGTACTGCAGCATCTGCATGATTATGTGCTCAGGTGGGCATTTTTAGTGTGCACAATTGACCTGATTCAAGCTATAGATGAACAAGGGGGACACGTCATTGCAAGGGAGGACAAGTCAATTGATTTATTTTATGTTCTGTTTTTACTACAGGGCAGAGGCACTGAAACAGATTCTCAGAGTAGTAGTAGTGGCAGGACTCTCTTCTGTCTTCATGGTGTTTCGCAGTACTGAGGCTTATATGGATGCTGCGGGGACGGTGACGGGGCGGTGAAGGGGATGGCGGTAACGGTGATGGAGCGGTGAAGGGAATGGCGGTGAAGAGGACGGGGCGGTGACGGGGACAGATTTTTTCCCCGTGTCATTCTCTACTTCCAAGACTACCTTTGTGCACTGGATCAAGGGGACTATTGCTTCAGTGTATTTTCTTCAAAGAAGTCTGTTCCAGAATTTCTCAAAGGTCATTCTACTCGGGGTCAGGCTGCTTCTTGGGCTGAGTCTTCCCTGGTGCCTCCGGTAGATATCTGTAAAGTGGCGGTTTGGTCTTCGCTCCATTCCTTTGTGCAGCACTATCGTGTGGATTTTCAGGTGCAACAGGACACGATGTTTGGGGAGCGTGTGCTTGTGGCGGCTCTTTGGGGGTCCTACCCATGATGGGTACTGCTTTGGTAGGTCCCAGTCTGGTTCTTACCTGCTAATTTTCTTTCTTTTAGTCTCTCCAGACCAGCAGAGCCCCTGCCCTGTCTGTTTTCTTTCGGGATTCATGTGAAGAGTGCAGTTTTATCCCAGGATAAGCAGGCAGGATATTCTCACTTGTGAGTGATTCCATGGAGCCCCAGCACAGACAACTGCCAATGTGCACCCGCACTTCTAAAACTGTAGAAAATCCGCAGCTGAACGCATCATGCAGTCGTGTGGTCCCTCAGTTCATTTTTTTCTGCTCAGCAAAAAGTCGTTTTTTTCTAAATGTTTGTGCTAGAGCTTCACCTTTCCGCTATCGCATGTGTTTTTGTTTGATTTTTCATCCCTCTTTTTATTTTAAAAAAGGATTTTGTTTATTTTCTTTTCCTTGTTGATCGTCAATTGGTGATTACCTGTTGGGGCCTTCTTAACAGCTCAGGCTTATAGGTTGGCAGAGCCTTCATAATGGCTCAGTTATTAAATTTGATTTAGCTCAGGTGGTATTCCCCTCAATGACCTGGCCATTGACGGGCTTTAAGAAGTGTGGTGGCTGTCAATGGACAGTTTCAATTACCGACCGCAAAATTGGTGCATACAGTGTCTCAGGCTTCACCACCGCGTAGACACTTGCATCTGTTGTTCGACATTCTAGAAGCGCACTATCAAGGGCTGCCTTCTGCAACACCAGAAATTGTTCGGTACATGCATGGAGGAGGATTCAGCATCGCCTACATTGACACCAAAAGCGTCGACATTCACATCTGCAAATGTACCAACGGCATTGACATTGAGGCTGGTGACACCTTTGGAAGCGCCGATGCTAACACCGATGTCTGACATTGCACCTTCCTCAGGAAACCCAGCTAAGAAGTCACCTTCACAATCGGGGGCACAGGTCACTCAGGCATCGAGTCAATTCATGCCGACCAAGCGCAAACCCCTTTTATGGCTTGTCTCTAAAACAAGAGACATATCGTAATCATCCTCTCCATAGTGAGCCGTGGCACATATGGTACTGGCATCTAAGCCACAGATACCAGTGTCATCTTTCCAACAAAAGCTCAATGCTTTGATCTGGGCGTAGTTTGGAGAGCATTTTGGGCTATTGTCAATGACTCCTCTGGTACCAGTCCAGTCTCAGCACCCTACGATGGGAGATGTCGGTACCACTACTCCATCTCAACACCAATCCCCATCGAGGCATTCTTCAAAGGGGAAAAGCATGGTAGCTGTCGTAGCAGGAAATCCTCATCTAGACATCGTTCGATGTCCAGTTATACATCGAGGTGTAATCTATCCCCTCGGGACCACTGTGCATCGAGGCATTCTTCAGCACTATTCACCATCGCTGAAACATCGTTTATCGAGACGCCATTCTCCCTCTCCACATTGATTTTCTAAGTCTGGGAATCATCTGGAGCACAGGTGTCAAAGTCCCTCCTCGAGGGCCGCAATCCAGTCGGATTTTCAGAATTTCCCCAATGAATATGTATTGAAAGCAGTGAATGCAAATAGATCTCATGTATATTCATTGGGGAAATCCTGAAAACCCGACTGGATTGCAGCCCTCGAGGAGGGACTTTGACACCCCTGATCTGGAGAAACGAAAGCATGTTTCTGCATCCTCGCCCTCATCAAAACATCATTCGTTGCGGCACCAATCTTCCTCTTCTCATTGCTCATCCAAGTCTAGAAAACATACAAAGAAACGAAAGCATGTACAGTATCTGTGTCGTCTCCTTCACCAGATTACCATAGAGCAAAACATCCGCTGAAGTCACCTTCATTGCATCAGGATTCAGATCTTCAACTTCATACAGAAGTTGAAATTTCACATTCATCTCCTGTAATCTCAGGCTCACCTTGCTCACACCATAAGTCTTCTTATAGAGACCAATCTCCTGTTGAGAAACTGTCTTTTACATGTTTAATCAAGCAGTTGGGTCAAGATTTATCTGTCAGGCTGGAGGCAGATACAAAATATTCCCAAGAGTTCTTGGACACTATGAAACGCCTAAAAACACATCTGTTCCTGAAGTACTTAGGTAACTGACCTATACAATCTTAGTCCTCAACAAATGATCTTTAGAACTGTTATTCACTAACTCTGAACTTTGTTTATTTCACTCAATCTGTAATACCTTTTAATCATTGTAAACCGCATAGAACTTCATGGTCCTCTGGTATATAAACTGTTATTATTATTATGACTATATATATATTTTTTCTGGTCATAATCCATAGTGTCCAAGAACTCTTGGGAATTGCAATTTCTCTCACTCTCGCTCTCTCTCTAGATATATATATACATATATATAGAGAGACTCACCGAACAGCTCATCTCCAAGGCATGGAATGTTTGTTAAACAATCTTGTAAATTAGCATCCATATCAGCTACTCTCAACCAGGCCAATCTTCTCATTGCCACCACCATAGACGAGACCCTAGACGATAATTCGAATGCATCCTATGCTGATTGAACCATATGTTGACATAATTGGGTGAAGTTAACCACAACAGTGTTCTCCCTAGGGCCTTTCAGCCGGGCGATCCGCCCGGGTAATTTAGATGACCGCCCAGCTAAATTCTGCTGCCGCCACTGCTGCTCAACATTTAAAAAAAAAAAAAAAAAGCCGGCTTGAAGATGTCACCTTAGCCCGTAGTGAATTTATGCTCCGGGGCTCTAACGTGTGCGTGCCGGCTTCCCTTCTCTTCCCTCCGAAACTAGAAGTTATGTCGGGGGGGGGGGGAAGAGAAGGGAAGCTGGCACGCACATGTTAGAGCCCCAGAGCATGCGTTCGTTATGGGCTAAGGCGGGAGACAGGTCAGTGAAGCTTACCATTTTCTCTTCTTGCTGCCAGGTCCTGCTTTCAGTTTCCGCGAAGGCAGGACCCGTCAGCATTTCCCCCAATCGATCGTGATCTTGGGCCAATCAGCCTTCTTCTCCAATGGCAGAATTGACGTTGGGGAGAGGAATGCTGGTTGGCCCGAAGTAGGGAGAGCTTGGGGCGGTGGCGGCTTTGGGGCCTGTTCCCCGATGGCAGCGGCATTGGCAGTGGCTTGGGGGAGGGCAAGGAGAAAGAAAGAGGGCAGGCAGGGAGACAGAAGGAAAGAAGAGAAACAGAAAAAAAGAAAGGGGGCATGAAGAGAGAAAGAAAGAAAGGGCAGGGAGAGAGGAAGAAAAAGTTGGGGGGAGGGGAATGAGGTCAGGAGGAGAGGAAGCATACAGGCTGAAAGAAGGGAAGAAGGATTGGATGCACAGTCAGAAGAAGAAAGTGCAACCAGAGACTCATGATATCACCAAACAAGGTAGGAAAAATGATTTTATTTTAAATTTACTGATCAAAATGTGTCTGAATTTATATCTGCTGTCTATATTTTGCACTACGGTCCCCTTTTACTAAACCGCAATAGCAGTTTTTAGCGCAGGGAGCCTATGAGCGTCGAGAGCAGCGCTGGGCATTCAGCGCAGCTCCTTGCGCTAAAAACTGCTATCGTGGTTTAGTAAAAAGGGAGGGGGGTATTTGTCTATTTTTGTATGGTTGTTACTGAGGTGACAGTGCATAGAGTCATCTGCTTTGACCTCTTTGAAAAAACCCCGGAATAGGAATGATTATTAACATTTTCTCTGCGTACAGTGTGCTTTGTGGGTTTTTTTTTTAATTTTATTGTTGGTAGATCATTTTGACTTGGTCATTTTAAAAGTAGCTCGCAAGCCCAAAAAGTGTTGGCACCCCTGCTCTAGAACATCGCTCCTTTGTTTTATCAAGTGGTGCAGTGAGGGGCCAGCACTATACATCTTATCACCTCATTCTTTTTTCTCCTCATGTACAGCACGGTTCTTTATTCTAAGCAACTCTGGCACTAACAGTGCCTTATGCTACTTTCACTACCACTTGTAGTCAGGTTCGGCATTTTATCATGGTTTTGGGTTTTTATTTAGTTTTTCACCAGTATTTTCATTTATTTATTAAAGCAGCATTTTTTAACAGCCCAATGCCCCTCCCCTATCAGTGTGCATTCAATCCACTGCCGACACTTTTTTGTCACCTCTTTCAATGGATCAAATATCATAGCCCCACTGTCGTGTGTTCACATTTATTCTGCGTACGAGTTTATCTCAACAGTGCAGAGACCTTTTTGGTAAGTCCATTTTACTCTCCCTGTTTTACTTTCCCAACTGCTGTGGTTTTATTCTTTGGTTTTAATAGAAGCTCATTTGTACAATAATTTAGATCTTTCCCAGGTTAACTTTTCATCTACCCGGTCGGCTTGTCTTTGCGCTACTATCGGCTTATGTTTTCAAGATACACTCTGTATTATCAGCTATTCATTTCCCATACGTTTACTTTTGCCCTGTTTAGGTCTATATAGTCTAGGCATACTATTTGTAACCAGCCATCATTTTAATTATGTATATGCCCTATTTTAGGCAGGGTGGGGGTTAACTTCTTTTAGCATGTTGTTTCATTAATTCTGAGTTCGGTATTACAATCTGTTGTTCTTGGTTTTTAGTTTACACATTATTTATTCTTTTCTATGACATGTTCGCATCGCAATTTTACTCAAAAGTATAAATAGGTAACCATATTCAAGTTTCATCACGGTGCTCTGGTTTTGGCTCCAGTATTTGTCACTTCCCTCCACCAGGTCTGGCTATCCTTTACCATCTCATATTTTAAAGACTCACTCGTTATAATTAGCGGTGATCCACACGTCTCTTCGTAATGGACATGTCCGATTTTAGCATTTGGATCTTAGTACTATGGGTTTGGTCTTTTCTGGTTTCCTTTCTATTTTCTGCTTTTCGTCTGGAGTCTTTTGAGTTTAGAATTACATTTTATGACATATTTTTGTAGTTATAATTGTATGACATGTCTAAATCGGTCAAGTTATCCATTCTTTCTATTATTTTTTGTCCCCTCATACAGTGGCAGACCGCCCCGGGTGCCAGCCCTAGGGGGGTACACAGCCGGCTGGATCCAGAACCTTCCAAGCTGTTCTAAATGGAACCTGCACCTCAGCACGGCTGCCGTACTTATTCTGAAGCAGAGTCGTCAGTAGCACTGAAGTGCAGGAAGGTCCCGCGATGACTGCATTTGCCGCCTCTGCCTCCAGAAGACGTAAGTGACGTCGGAAGGGGTGGACCGGCAGCTGCAGTCATTACGGAACCTTGCCGCAACTCCCTGTGTCTGCCGGCCCACCCCCTCCAACGTCACTTACATCTTCCAGAGGCAGAGGCAACAGAAGCAGTCATCATGGGACCTTGTTGGTTTGGAGGGAGAGAGGAGTATAGAAGGGTGGTGGAGGGAGGGAGAAAAAGGAGGTCAGGGTGGTATGGAAGGGTGGTGGAGGGAGAGAAAGGGGGAAGATGCTGATAGAAGTGGGGGGAAGGGAGAGGAGAGAGTGACATGCCAGACCATGGGAGTGTGGGAGAGGGAAGGGAAGAAGAGGAGAGAGATGCCAGACCATTGAAGGAGGGAAGGGAAGAAGATGGATGCCAGAATAATAGGGGTGAAGGGAGAGATGGAAGGGGAATACAAGGAGAGAAGATGCCATATAGAAGGGGCAGAGAGAGGGTAGACAGTGGATGAAAGGAAGAGAGTGACAAGACTGTGAGGAAAGCAGAAATCAGAGAAGACAATGTAGAAAAAAATTATATTTATTTATTTTTTTGCTTTAGGGGAGATGCATCGCTGTTTTTGTGGTGTTGCATTGTATGCAGAGTCCAGCTTCTTGGTGGTTCAATTTAACCTTTATGTACGTTTTCTATTTTATCCCCCCTTTTACAAAACTGCAGAGCGTTTTTTTTAGCACTGGCCATGGTGGTAATTGCTCAGAATTCTATGAGAGTCTGAACTGTTACCACCATGGCTAAAAACCACATTACAGTTTTGTAAAAGGGAAAGGGGTTAGTTTGTGATTACATATTGCATACTAGGCGAAGGTGTGTTCTGTGTGTTCGAAAGACATGGTTTTCAGTTAGGATTGACTGTGTAGGATTGATCTGTACTAGTTTGGCTTGTTTAGTTTTACAATGGGTGTATTGATGTACTGCTCACTGCAGTATGTAAGATGCTGCCTTTTCCTTGGTACACTCTTGTGTGATGTGTGGATTATTACTAAAAATCATGTTTTTCATACAGATGGGGCGGGGGTTTCAAAAAACGATGGGCCTCGGGTATCATATATGCTAGGTACTAGCAATAACCAACACAGATATATTGAAAACCAATGTATGTAAATAAAACTCTTTCAATTGGAGACTGTTATAGTAGAAAAATGTTACAATTGTGCAGTTATGCAGAAATGATATGAAGCCAGTAGAGCTCAATTTTGCTCAAAAAAGAAGGAAAAAGCCTCAGAACGGGCCCTCCCACCACCACAAAGGTGGATGTACAGGTGGTTGAGCAGTAACCTCACAGGCAAAACCTTCGTTTTAAAACTGAGCACTAAAACACTTGGGCAAAAACTGTGCTTCACAACCAAAAGATTTTTAGACAGAGGAACGAATCCCACTTATCTTAATGCTGATCGGCACACCAACGGAGGCCAGCGTTTCACCGACAGGCTACATCAGGGTGCGACCCGACCGATCAGTCTGCAAGATAAAAAAGAAGAAAACAGGAGAACATGTAGTTCCTCACTTCGTTTAAACTTCCTTTCATAGCAAATGAAAACATACCTTTGTAAGAGTGTGAAACAACGCTTCAAACAGTCCAGAAAAAAGGACTCCCATGGGGTGGCTCCGGGTGTCTGGTTTTAAATGATCCCGGTGGGAAAAAGTCACCACCGGAAGTATGTCAGAGAATGACACACTGGCTGAGACGTAGTTGATTCTAGCAGAAACAGCTGACACAAAATAATGACTAACAAAGAATGTGAATAAAAGAAAAAGAAAAATGTGTTGTTGCTCAGTGTACCAAAAAACAAACAAAAAAAAACTAAACAAGCCAGACTAGTACAGACCACTGCCTTCATAGTTTATATCTAATCCACAAGCCTGCTTTTAGGACCTACAGGGTATGTATCCCTCCGATTCATGACAATTTCACTTCTCATGTTATCTTATCCATTCTTTTTATTATACAACTGCCCAGATAAGTATCATTCTTTGATGTGATGGACCTTGAAAACTAATGGCAACAGTGTTGTCCCCAGAAATTTTTTCCAGCCATGAAAAACATTTGCTGCATTTAGTATGCCACAAAAAACATTTGCTCTGTTTAGTGTGCCGGAGTTAAATTTTGAGAGACGCAGCCATATGGGGTAAAGACCTAGAAAAACTCATAGCACACACAAACAATTATGAAGAATTCAGGAAACACCTAAAAACTTACCTATTCTTGAAACACCTAGGCAACGAACCGGAACATCAACCCCCCTCGTAACATCATCACATAAGTAAACTTGCAAACTGTTAACCCCAACCCCTAATCACTAACTACGAACACTCTATTCAAGTCACGGAATATTTCTACTTCTGAGCAAACAGCTTGGTACTTCCGGGCCTTGCAACACACAAACTGTTGTTAACATTATTAATATTATCAGATGTAGACTGCTTTACTCTTTAATTCATTGTACGAGAAGTATACTGCTATACTCTTTAATTCATTGTACGTAAAGTTTCTCTTTATTGTATTGAGATGTACACTGCTAAACTCCTTAATTCATTGTACGTAAAGCTTCTCTTTATTGTATTTACATTTTCTTTTATTGTATTCACAATCTCTTTTACTGTAAACCGCCTAGAAGTCGCAAGATAGCTGGCGGTATATAAAAATAAAGTTATTATTATTATTATTATACCATTTGAAAGAGGGCAAATATGTAATTATTCACTTCTAGAATTGGATACTTCTTAAATTTAATATAAATATTATGGTACAAGTGTCAAACCTTAAGAAAGGCAGTCATACTGAGCATTGGAAAATAACTAATAATAATTAACTGATACAAATAGTACACATTTAGGGCTCCTTTTACTAAGCTGTGATAGCGGTTTTACCGTGCGCTTAGCTCGCGCAGAATTGCCACACATGCTAGATGCTAATGCCAACATTAAGCTGGCGTTAGTTCTAGCCGTGTAGCGCGGCAATTCTGCACGTGCTATAAACGCTATTGCAGCATAGTAAAAGGAGCCCTTAATTTTCCCCACCACCAAATTTCCCTGTCCCGCCCCACCCGGCTACTTTTTCATGCCACCCGGCTGGAAAAAATTTCTGGGGAGAACACTGTTCCTCTCTGCTGGGTCCTGCCTAATTCCTGTTTCCATGAAGGTAGAATCCAACAGAGAAGGCCCGAAGCCGGCAACAGCAGCTAATTGTGAATGCTGCTGCTGCCTGAAAAAGTTCCTGACCGGGGATGGGGTGACAGAAGGAGGAAAGGGAGCAGAGGGTGGAGAGAATTGCTGCACGCAACTGGAGGGAGAAGGAAGATGAGGGGAGGGTGGGAAAGGAAGGAATGAAAGGAGATGCCAGGGCATGGAGGGGGAGGGAGAGATGGAAGACAAGGAGAGAGATGCCAGGAAATCAGGGAAGGGAAGGAGACAGAGATGCTAGACTGTGAGGTGGGAAGGAAAGAAATGAGAAGAGAGAGATGAAAGAGGAGGTGGTGACAGAGAGAGAAAAATGGAGAGGTGGCAGAGCTGAAATCAATCATCTACAAAGGAGAGACGGGGCACAGGGTAGACAGTTTATGGAAGGAGCATAGAAAGAGGGAAGATGCCATATGGAACAAGGAGAGGGCGGACAGTGGATAGAAAGGGCTGATGCTGCATGGAAGACAGAGAGAGGATAGATGCTGCTGCCTATAAAGAAGAGAGTGAAGACAAGATGATTAAAGCAAAAATGACAAAAAAATAGAAAAGATTTTTTGTTGCTTTAGAATAAAATAGTATTGTAGTTGTATTGATAAAACTTTTAGAAACAGAAAATAAGGTAATCTTTTACTGGACTTATTTTAATACATTTTTTACTAACTTTTAGAGACCAAAACCCCCTTTCTCAGGTCAGGACAGTATAATGTAACAGCAGTATACTATATTGACCTAAAGAAGGGGCTATGGCCTCTGAAAGTTAATTGAAAAATTGATTAGTCCAATAAAATGGTATATTATTATCTTCATTTTATGTTTTATTTTTATTTGTTAATTTGTAAAGTGGTGATTGTTATGTATCAGTTTTTTCAAATTTACATTTACTGTCTTTATATTTTGTACAGTATTAGGGGACAAGTGTTACTGTTTCTGTGGTGTTGCATTGTATGTAGAGTCTGGTTTCTTGGTGGTTCAGTTTAACTTTTGTCTACATATTTTTATTTTTAGTTTGATTATTCCATATTGGGCGAGGGTGTATCTGTGTTCTGTGTGTATGAAAAGGACATGGTTTTCTGTTAGCATCGACTGTACAGGATTAATTGATTGTGCAGGATCTGGTTTGTTTAGTTTTACAGTGCGTGTGTTGGTGTTCTAGTGCTCACTGCAGTGTTTATTAAGATGCTGCCTTGTCCTTGTTGTGTGACTCATGATTACTAAAAATCTTTTTTATATAGAGGAGAGGGTTGTTAAAAATGATCAGCACTGGCTGTCACGTATACTAGGTACACCACTGGATTTAATGACCCTATTCTAACCACAAAATTTCCACGTCCCGCCCCATCCGGCTACTTTTTCATGCCACCCGGCTGAAAAAAATTTCTGGGGAGAACACTGAACTGGATATTGTTCTGGCGAGATCTGTTCTTCAAATCTTTCACACTGTTAACACACTCCATCAGCTCTCTTTGTGTATCTGTGGCCAAGGCCTGTAAGGCTTGCACCTGCTCCTCCTGCTCACCGATGCGCTGCTTGGTCCCTTCCACCCGCTGCACCAACTCAGCCAGATCTTGGCGAATGTCTCGTACCGCCTCTTTAATTTTCCCCTTGACTCCTGCCACTTCCTGCTTAATTTCAGTGGCCCACTGTTGCAAATCAGCGTGCCAGACTTTAAGAATAAATGGGATACCCATGTGGGATCCCTACGAGGGTCAAGATAAGGAAATTGGGTCATTAGGGCATAGACAGGGGGTGGGTAAGCAGAGTGGGCAGACTTGATGGGCTATAGCCCTTTTCTGCCGTCATCTTCTATGTTTCTATGTTATAGAGCTTTTAGACAGGGACAAACCCATTCATCTTGGCCGGAATACATGTCAGATTTGCTCTCGCCTGAATCCCTCAACGCTATCTTGAATACTGCTCCCATGCGGTGTAAAACACCGCTAGCCGATCCTCCCAGCAGCTATTTAAATGTCGCAGTTTTCTTTTTCGTCGGCATATTTCTGCTCTGCTGTACTTCCGCTGCCCGATTCTTGTAACTTGCTCCTGGAGAAGTGAAAATAGGGAGGTTTTAAGTCACCAGTGGATCAGAGCTCATGCTCTAACCCGCCATTCAGACAGGTGACATTACCCGAAGCCTTTCAGCATTCTTTCCAACCATTTTGGTGACCTTAAGATAATCACATACTGTCACACCCAAATCCCGCTCCTCTTTCATGCACAAAAGTTTTTTTTACCCCCTAAACTGTTCTAGTCCCTCATGGTTTTGCAGTCCAAATGCATTTCTTAGCATTAAATCTTAGCTATCAAATTTTAGATCATTCCTCAAGCTTCATTAGGTCCTCCCTCATGTATCTACACCATCAAGAGTGTCTGTTGCATACAAAAATGGTAAAAAGAACAGGCTCTAAAACTGAACCTTGATCCTTGGGGTACTCCACAATTTAGTGGGTGGTTAGGAGACTGAGAATGAAAGGTGTGTATCTTGTAGGCCCTATTAGTAAGGAAAGATTCAAACCAGGGAAGCACTGTTCCTGTCAATCCAATCAATAGCAAACAGTGAAAAAGATGATGGTCTCATCAGATCAAAGGGCAGAACTTAAATCTAGTAAGATTGCCAATACCATTTGATGTCTGTCAAGTTGTGAATGTACCTCACTCAGGAGGGTGGTTGTTTCTTTGCTATTTGGGGTTCTGAATTCTGACTAGGGTGGAGAGCAAACAATTTTTCACAGATAGTGGAGAGTTGAGTGAAGTCTATCTTCTCTAGGATGTTTGACATGACATGATATAGGTTTGTGATGGGATGGTACTTGGCCATGTCTGAAGGATCAAGTGAGGTCTTTTTCAGAATTGGGCAGTCACTCATTAACTGCCTGTGGAAAAACTGGGGTTGATTATAGTCAGGAGAGAAGAGAGCAGTTCTTAGTGAGAGAGTTATAGCCAGGAAGTAGGAAATGGGTAATTAATTGACAAGATGGGTTTTTGTGAGGCAGTGGTTTTCTTAGGAGAGATGGATTTCTGAAGCTGGAATGAACACCAACTAGACTTACCTATGGAATGAGAATTTGGAGAGGAAGGATCAATATTGGTTGGCAGAGGAATGAAGATACAACATAATTTAGCTATGTTATAAAAGTATAGAGCCAGTTCTTGATCTTAGGGTGCAGATCTGGAGGGGACTGTTTGTCTAATAGTGTGTTGGTGGAAAATAGAGTAGAGGTCCCTGGAAGGGTTAGGGGGTTTAAGCAATAGGAAAAAATGTTTTCTTTGCTGACCTCAAGCAATAGTTAGAGTCCCTTTGAAGGCATCTACACATTAGCAAGTCAGTGAGAGACTTTGATATTCACTATATGTGTTGTAATCTTCTATACTGTCTTTTTAGAAGACTGAGCCATTGGTGGTACCATGGATTTTTTCTCTGGAATCGGGAGGATGTAGATAAGGGTGTTAAGGTCTCTAAAGCTTTGGTGACGGGTCAAAAGCGCACGAGGACAAAGGTGCGCCGACAACCGAGCATGGACAACTGAGCGCAGGGCTTAATCGCACTGAAGAAAACCCGTATTTTAAAGGGCTCTGACGGGGTGTCTACTTAATAGAGATCGCGCTGCCTCACGCTGCCATGTTGGGGGGGGATGTAACCCCCCACATTATACTAAAAACTTAACTTTTTCCCTAAAAAACAGGGAAAAAGTTAAGTTTCCAGTATAATGAGGGGGGTTACAACCCCCCACAACGCCAGCGCAATCTCTATTAAGTAAAGTGGGAGGGGGGTTCCCCACCAACACCCCCTGTCAGAGCCCTTTAAAATACGTTTTTTCTTCGGCGCGATGAAGTCCTGCGCTCGGTTGTCGGCGCGCCTTTGTCCTCACGCGCTTTAAACTATGAATAAAGATTTAAAAAAGAAATGGAATGGCTAGGGTTAAGTTAAGAATAAATCAGCATGCGCCTCAAACAAGCTGCTATGGAGTCAGATGTAGGGCTCTTTGAAGTACAGTACTTGCAAATGTGTCACATAAGGGAACTTTAGAATTTCACAGAGAGGCAGAGAATCCAGCCACAGGGATAGAGGGATCCTGCCCTGATCAGGGCTTAAAAGAACAGAGAATTCAGCATTGGAACCTGTAGTCTGCACAGACAAAATAGAAAGCAATTCAGAGCAGTGAGTAAACACAAACATGTGCTAGCTATTAATAAATGACTTCTTAAACATATGGGAAGTGATGGTACAGTCCCATGGAAATGGCTTTTATTCATGATTTGTTTATTTCTTATTTTCCAGTATGCATTGCCGCTCCAGCTAGTAAATAACCAGACCATGACTCAGTGGATGGACATCTTCAGGACAGTCATTGACAGAGAGGTCCCTGCTGTAAGAAAAGGTTTATTTATTTTAATATGGAAAATAGGCATTGATTGTAAATGGGTTTATCTGCTATGACGTTCCATTTGTCCTGGGGGGGGGAATAGTTTTATAATTTGTCAAGTAGAAAGTGGTATAAGGAATCTCTTATGAAAAGAAAATGTTGGTTAAAAATGAAACCCAGTGCTCTTTTGTTTTAGAATTTCAGAGTTGCCAGCTATTATTCTTTAGACCAGTAGCTCCTTATCTAGTCGGTTCTTTTTAGTCCTTTTTTTTTTTCCCCAAACCTTTTCCTGTTAATTTTACATGTGCTTCTCTATAACTCACAAGATTCGCTACCTGTAACCAAATTTTCTAGTTTGAAATCAGCAACAAATTAATCCAATACTGAACTCTGTCATCTAAGATGGAATGCATCCTGGTTAGTCAGTATTTCTTCTTTCTCAGCAGGCAGAGGATTTCTCATGAGCTTCTGGTTTCTTCTGCTGATCTAATTCCTGTTCTGGGTTTCCTAGTTCAGTTGAACTTTGGGGTGTTTAAGCTGATGTGGTGCCAGTCCCACACCCACACCCATTCCTCCTGCCACTTCCTCTTTTTTTCTTTTCTCACAAATAAAAAAAAAAGAGAGGAGAAGAGCAGAAATTTTGCTGCTGAGGCTGTTATTGGTAGGGGCTTCCTTTGCCCTTGATGCTACTCTTAGGTGTGTTAGCCTTTTCCATGAGACCGACAGAAAAGGTGGGGGGCCAGTTTGGGTAAGAACCCTTTAATTTTATTGCTCTGTCAGCATTGTTTTAAAGTTGCGGTTTCAAGAGGGGCATATCAACCAGGACGCGGGAAGTCATCATGCCGCTGTATCGAGCGATGGTGCGCCCACATCTGGAATACTGCGTTCAATATTGGTCGCCGCACCTCAAAAAGGACATGGCAGTTCTTGAGAGAGTCCAAAGGAGGGCAACGAAACTGGTAAGAGGGCTGGAAAACTGCCCATATGCTGAGAGGCTGGATAAACTGGGGCTCTTCTCTCTGGAAAAGAGGAGGCTCAGGGGGGATATGATAGAGACCTTCAAAATACTTAGGGGCATAGAGAGGGTGGACAGGGACAGGTTCTTCAGACTAAAAGGGACGACAGGTACGAGGGGGCACTCAGAAAAACTGAAGGGAGATAGGTTCAAATCAAATGCAAGGAAGTTTTTCTTCACCCAAAGGGTTGTGGACAAATGGAATGCGCTCCCGGAGGAAGTGATCCGGCAGAGTACAGTACAGGGATTCAAACAGGGATTGGACAGATTCCTGAGGGAAAAGGGGATCGTGGGGTACTGAGGGAGGTGCTGGGGTGTTGCATAAGTATAGACAGCTCACCAGGTCGTGCAGGTGCAAGGCCGGAGGGTTAGGACATTGATGGGAAGATAGGACTTCGATGAGAAACCTAGGGGGCAAGGGGGCCCCTTCTGGTGATTAAGGCAGGTCATGACCTGTTGGGCCGCCGCGGGGGTGGACTGCTGGGCGGGATGGACCTCTGGTCTGACCCGGCAGAGGCACTGCTTATGTTCTTATGTTCAATTGGGGGACATCTAGGGCAGTATTGGGCTGACTACTGCTATGGATTTTTCTCACTGTCAGCAAAGGAGGCAATGTCAGAGGCAGGGTGGTTACTGTGACATGCATTTTTCAGGTTTCTCTTCCCAATGCTAATCCTCAGTCTCCAAAGTCAAGAGTGTTGATGTGCAATTGATTAAATGGAACAGGTGCAGGGTAATAGCCCCCAAATAATGACCATTGCAGAAGGATGAAATTTACATTTTCCAGTGGCTATAGTGCCCCCTTCAGTTTTTCCTTCCACAATCGAATTGAGAAGTTGTTGTTTTGATCTGCTTTGATTATTTTTGTTTCTTATTTTTTGGGGTTTTATCCAAATCTAAAGGTTTTGCAGTGCTCAAGAGGTTCCCAGTGACCCTGGTAAGTCTCTGCCTAGGAGAGGATGCGGACTCTGGGAAAGAAGTCTGCATCTAGCAGGAAAACCTACGGAGAACCTGTCTGGCCAGCCTACAATAGGACTTATGGAGCTCGGTGTTCCCCTGGAAGCTAGCTCGCAACCTGATTTGTAGTGCAAAAGGCAAAGGATTCAGGATGATAGGTGAGTATCTCCTTCCCGCAAACTGTTGCAGAAGGATGCCAATCACATATTTCTGCCCCGCCTCCTTCCCAGTGGACAGTTTTTTCCTTCTGCAAGTGAACTGAAAAGGTGTTTTCTGATCTGCTCTGACAACTTTTGTTGTTGTTGAGGAATTCACTCAGATTTTTTTTTTTTTCCTGCAGGCTCCATTGCCCAGAGGATCCCAGGTTTCTGGTTCAGCCCTGCCTGAGAGAAGATGCAGACTCTCACAGCAGTTGTCTGCAGCTCGCGGGGCAACCATTTGGTCCCTTTGTAACCAACCTGCTTTTCACTTTTGGAGGGTTCCATTCCTTTAGGAGCTAGCTCACATCCCTGATGTATCAGGAACTTGAGCGCAACTATTTGGCACCATGGTCTGAGGGCTTTAACAGGTGCCGGCTGCATTCTTTCACTTGCCCTGTCGTGACATGTGTTTTTTTGGGGGGGTTGAGGTCACGAGCTGGCTTTGGCCAAATTGGCAGACCAAAGATTACAGCTTTAGAGGTGCAGAATCCAATCCAGAGGCAGAAGTCTTTTCTACACAGCTGCAGTGTTCAGCTGAAACAGGCAGATAGCAGCACAGATCTGTGAGTGCAAGCTATTGAAGACTGTGGGAAAAATTTGGGGGGGGGAGAGGTTCTAAAATTCTAATTTTTGAGGGTTTCTAGGGCCAGATCTAGGGTCCCCTACCTATAAAAAACTGCTTTTTGGATTTTTTTTATTTATTTTAATATAGCCTCCCAGACCTTTTTTGGCATCACAATTGCTTTGTGGTGGCCATCTTGGATTTCTCAATTTTGTTTTAAAAGTCTCCATCTGCTTCAGAACCCCTTGATTTTGGTTAAAATTGGTTGGGATGGACTCCTCGGGTCTTTCTACCCCTGTATCGTGCCAGCTTTGCGCAGGATTGCTGGCTGGGGAGTGTCCATGCACCATATACTGTGGGGAACATGAGAGGGGGTGGGAGCCATGGGCTTAGCTTCCTTTGATACCTCCAGGGCTGGGGAACAGCTGTTTGTCAGGGAAAAATCATTTCTGGAGCCTGGAAATAGCGACTTTGTGAAACACAGATGTGTCATCGTGGAGCTCAAGAGAGGTCAGACTGAGACCCTTTTAATGTGGAAAGCTTAATTAAATTGCCAGGGGTCTACTGCACCTTCTGTAGGCAGGATGGGGACTACACAAGAGGAGTCTCCCTCACACAGCGCTCTTCTCAGAGAAAAATAGGCTGATTAGGACCAAAAAAGACTAGTCGGAGAGGAACTGGGAGGATATGGAGTTTGATCTGATGCCTTTATTGTCTCAGGGTATACAGTCTCTCCTATGGAGCTCAGGGTTTTGTTCTGAGTCTGTTAGGAGGCAGTGGTGGCCCTGGACCAGAGAGAGGACCCCATAGTGCGGTGTCTTTTTAGGCCCACGTCATTGCTGGATATTATCACAGATTAGTTGCAGGAATTAAAGTTGGAATCCCTGCAGACCCCAGTGTTCAGTTATGAGCAGCACTAGGTTCCAGACCACTTTTTTCTCCTCACATCCAGACATTATGCTGTTAATCACAGAACACTGTGACACATTGGAGGGTTCCTTATGGGTAACGAAGACATGGTTTAAGCTTTACCCTATGGTGCCTGAATTTCAGCAGCTCTTTGTGCAGCTCAAGGTGGATTCACTGGTGGCTTAGGTTACTACTCGTAGTTCCTTACCCAGTGAAGTAGGGGTACATTTAAAGGATGCGCAGGACCACAGGTTGGATGATGATCTTAAATGGCAATTTGAAGCCATATCCCTGGGGATTAAGGCTGTAGTGGCAACTTCCTTTTTGGCATATGTATGCCATACCAGGTTACGGATGGCATTGTTTGCCCCAAGTTGGTTGGTGGGAGTGGATTATGTGGCTGATGCTCTTTGACTTTGAGTTCTAAGCAAGGTATCTCCTTATTCGATTTTCGCCTGCAGAATGCCCTGGATCAGGCAATGGACGCGGGATTCAGCTTCTAAGGCCACTTTGAACAGGCTTCCTTTTAAAGTCCAAATGCTCTTTGGCAAGGAGCTGGATGACCTCATGGCCAGTGTGGCTAATAGTCACCCTAAGTCCAGATAGCAGAGCTCAAGGGCCTAGAGTAATTTAGGGGGCTCGTAGAGATCTCACCAGTACTATGGATCGGTCTCTTCTCAAAGATCATATCAGAGGATTGAGACAGATTCAGTGGGGCCAGGAAACCTCAAGCCTCTGGATCTCATGCTGCAGCAGCATCAATGATGTGAGGTCTTTGGCCGAGCCCCTGCAGATAGGCGGGAAGCTGTCAGCTTTCTGGGAGGTTTGGGCTCAGATCTCTTAGATGCCAGACTTTATTGTGGATTCTCCTGCCGGAAGACCAGAAAAAAAGGTCAGGGTCTGTGTGACAGTGAAAAGGCTCCTCAATATTAGACCACAAGTTTTAGACAGGTTTTATGAACACAACACAAGTTTAATATCTAAACGAGAGGAAAAAAGATCTCAGATGCCTGCACTGATTTATCAAAATAGTTTCATCAGTTGATTTCAGGTCAAGCTCTCTTTCATTGATCAAAAACCTCTCATATTCATATAACTTATTATTTTTGAATATTTTTAAATGTAGATATAATAATCATAATATTTATGCCACACTTATCTTAAATGCGAAGCCCGATGGGACCCATTTCACCTAATGTTTTTGGCTTCTTCAGGGGTCTATTAAATTTGTGAACAGCTATGTATTAAGAGCAATTCAGAAATGGCAAAAATGAATTGCTGTTAATACATAGCTGTTCATTTATTTGATATGGTGTCCATGCCCTTTATTGTTTGTGGGACAGACTTCACGAACATTACAAAAGTGCCTGCTGGAACACCACTTATGTTTAAACATGAAAAGGATGGAAGAGCCACTAGTGTACCACTGTTTGCAAACCTGCCATAAGTTCAGACCTCTAAGATGTGTGGTGTTAAAGCATGTGCCGCAGTCCCTAGGCATGGAGATTGGTGGAAAAAGATATGGCAACAGGAACAATTCTAGATTTGAAATGACATCCACAATGCCCCATAGTCTGAATGCTCACATAGAGTGGGCTGCATTTTTTTTTTTTTTTTTTAGTCTTTTTGATTTTTGTACCCAAGGATCTGAGTAATAACACTGGCTGATTGACCTGCAGGGGGTTGCGCTATAATAGGTGGATATCATACCTGGAGGAAGAAACGGAAGTAGCAGGAAGTATTTCTCCTGGAGAGATCAGGCACTCAATGTCACTCAGTACGCTTGTCTAGATTGAAGTTGAACCCGTTCTTTTTGATGGAAGCCAAAAATTACAAATATCTTCCCTTCTACTCGCCTTGTGCTTCCTCAGGAAGGGATTATCTATCAAAAAACATATAATATAATATAATTTAACATCTCACTACAAAAACATTAACACTAATGCTGTTTATAAAATATATCAATACATAATACAAATTTCCATAAATTACCTAGAAACAGCCTCCAAAGAAGGAACCATCCGACCTGCTCCATCAGAACAGGCTACTAACTGACATCAAGCTGCTGACCTCCTACTTCAACTTAAATAGGGAGTTCTTAGTCACATGCCCAAACTCCTCCCTCTAACTCATTACTAGTCAGCAATCTTACTGCCTTGTGAAAGGGAGATGGAGAGAGATTCTGATGGAGCAGGTCGGATGGGTCCTTCTTTGGAGGCTGTTTCTACGTAATTTATGGAAATTTGTATTATGTATTGATATATTTTATAAACAGCATTAGTGTTAATGTTTTTGTAGTGAGATGTTAAATTATACTGTATTATATGTTTTTTGATAGATAATCCCTTCCTGAGGAAGCACAAGGCGAAACTTGAGTAGTAGGGAAGATATTTGTAATTTTTGGCTTCCAGAAGTTATTATTTATTAACACATGCACAAGCACTTTATGACACCAGCTGCTTATTAAATGACCATCGGAGAAGCAGTAACCACCACAAAGATACGTTTATTTTATAGTAAATGGTTGTTGAATTGTGTTATGGTGATACAGACATTAATAGTGCCATGATGGTCTGATGGCAACTGGTGTTGTGTGTCTTTACACTAGAACACTAAGGTTGTGGGTCTGAGCAGTATTTAAATTATTAATCAATTCTTTTAAATTGTGATATGAATATTGTCATTTAAGTTATTATCACAATTGAAAAAAATATATATCCCTATATTTATTTATTTAATATAAACAGAGGAAGCCATGAGAGAGAGACAGCAAACTTATACTTCTGAGCAAAAGATTCTTATTCCAGCCCAGAGACGGCTTTATGACATTGATGCAGCAAAGAAACAATAATGAGGACAGACTTAGTCACAAACCGGGATATTGGTTAGCAGTGAAAATATACAAGCATTTACTCACAAGAGACAAAGGGCTGCCAGCTAGCAACAGCTAGCAGCTGGTGCCTGCACATGGAGCTCTGTTAGCAATGATTCATAAATACAAAACAGGCTGAGTTTCCTGCCCAGCGTTTGACTTAGTTTAACCACTGTTCTGCTCAGTGAAAGATACAGTTCCTTAGTTTTAAGGCACAGAGGAAAAATGCAGAAAACTTTACAGTCCAAAAATACCTTCTCTTGCAGTTTCCACAGTCTGCATAGCAGGGAAAAAGGCAACAAAGAAAAATATCCAGCAAACTCACGTTTGTTTCAAGCCACTTCCATTTTCTCTGGCCTGGCCAAGCTTCAGCTGCTACAGCACCACTCTCGTCAAAGACCATAGCTTCACTTAGCTCTGAGATAAGAAAATCTGGAGTCAAGTTACTCTCTGCTTGCTCCTCAGTCATCTCCCGGTCAGTGCTGTGTTCTTCAGCTGACTGGTCTGGGCTTCTTCCTCGCTCTAGCACTGCTCGCTACTCAATCTCGCTTTAAGCTGAGGAAAACCACACACCCTTGTCTTGTGAGGGGGGAAGGGCTTTCCTTCCTCAGCTTGTGACATTTATCTGAGAGAAATCTTTCTTTATGGTTTCTGCCTTAAAGGAACAGGGTAATAGCAGGGCAGAACTTTCCTGCTTTGCTTTGGCACTGCCTCAGGTAAGGCAAACCTTTCCTGTTCTTGTCTGTCCTGATATTCTGTGCCAGTCTCCTCTTCACTGCTCATAGAGTAGTCAACTATTTTACTGTCATGGGCTCTGACCTGATCTGCCCTTCTGCACTGGGGTTTGTATGATTTCCTGTGATAAACCTTGGGATTGCAGTAGGTTTCTCACAACATTCAGAGCACAAGATGGGCATGGTGGAGGTGTTTTATGGGCATGCTCTGGGCAATGTCAAGGGCAGGTTAGACATGGATGTCTTGCAGCAATAATTGAACATTTGCAAGATATCTGGATGGAACTTATACGTTTTGAACGAGATCTGTTTTAGAAGGGTCTAAGTGCCACAAAGTGCCCAATCTGAACAGATGATCACTGCACACATCAAGGTAAGACACCCCCACACTCCCCAGTGCTCACTGACCCCCTTCCACCACAGAAAAATGAGATCAAAGAGGTACATACCTGTCTCTGAAACAGTAGCATCTGGTATGGGGCATTCTAGTAGAGCTGTACACAGATGTCTTAAGTAGCCTAGGGCTAGTGAGCCATAGAGGAGGATCCAGACCCAGAAACCACTCTAACCACTATATTTATGGTGGAAAATGTGTGTCCACCAAAACCTTACTCTACTGCCACCTGCAGCCATAAAGGCTATTGGGATTGTAGACAGGTAGGTATAGTGGGTTTTGGGTGTGTTTGGGGGGCTCACCATAAGGCAGTTTTGCTGAGATGTTTATCTGGCACCCTTTTTGTGAAGTTCACAGCAGTGCCTTGTAAGGTGCCCCACTGCTCTTTTGCCATGCCTGGGTGGCCAGTCCATTACAGGACTGGTCCTTCCCATGTCCAAATAGTCTTGGTCTGGGCGTTTGGGACTTGGATGAAATTTTGGTTGAAAATGTGGTATACAGTACTCCCCCAATATTCCCGGGGGTTCCGTTCAGGAACCCCAGCGAATGTTGAAAAACCGCGAATACGGTTTTTAGCAGGAGAGACAGGAGATGGCAGCCGGAGCACCGGCGAGTGAAGGAAATCACTCGCGGTATGCTCTGACCGCCTCTTCCTGTACTAAAGTCGGGCCTCACCAATCAGGAGCTGCTTTGATACGCAGCTCCTGATTGGTGAGGCCCGATTTTAGTACAGGAAGAGGCGGTCGGAGCATATCGCAAGTGATTTCCTTCACTCGCCAGTGCTCCGGCTGCCCTCTCCTGCCCAGTCATTCGTGGTCGGAAAATACCATGAATGACCGGTACTGCGGACCGTGAATTCACAGGGGAGCACTGTAAAGATGGACATCTTGATAGTCTGGGCATCCCAATAGACTGTATGTCCAGATAGAGGATTTTCCAAAAATATATATATTTCTAGACGTATGATGGTTTGACTTTAGAAAATGGACATTTTCTTACTGCCGACGTTAGACGTTCAGTGCCATACGTCCAATTCAGATTTAGACGTATATTTTGAAAATGCCCCTCATTTTCTGTATAAACCTGTTTAAATGTTGCACACAATATTTCCAATTCATACATACATGCATTCTTTCTGGGCCCAGACATACACACTTCACACAATACGATCTTAGCAAATAAACAAGGCTTAAATTAAATGATTAATTTATAGAGCGTGAGTGGTTGGGCAGACTGGTTGAACCATTTGGGTCTCTATCTGCTGTCATTTACTATGTTACTATGTTTTTAAATCTAATAAAGCATTATCATAGCAAAGGGGAAGTAACAAAGCGCAAAGACAGAAAAACTGAAATCAACTAACATACCCAGGGCTAAAGACAAGAAGTAAAGAAGGGGTGCAAAAAGTCTTTTGGTTATAAGGCAAATTTTAGTTTTTAATTCAACTTTTATTACCTGAATTCTTATTAAAGACCCAACAAGAACGCACATATTTTATAGTTTCTTTCTCTTACCCTCATTGTTCATAGTTTTGCTGTTCATCTGCTTGCTACATACATATAAAAAATGTTTATATTTTTTTGTTTACATTTGCCAACAAATTGCTCCCTCTGCCACTCTCCAGGCTTCAGAAAGATTTGTGACGCCTTGCTTATTTATTCAAGCACCACTCCTCAATAGCAAGGTTAATTTACCATTCATGTGTGGTCAAATTTACATTGATTATACCATTATGCTGTAGTTAGTGATAATATTCCAACTTTAAACAAACATGTCATGCCTTTCAGCTTAATGCCAAATTTTGTTCTAGGATAACCAAATCCACAGGTAAGCATTCGACTAGATGACTCTCTTAAAAGCAGAGTGTGTTTCTCAGTCCCAAAGTTCAATAAAATATATAAAGTGTATATCTGTCTGCACACAAAAATAAAGTATTTAAAAAAACATGTTTTTACTGGTATTGCTGCTTTCTTACGTTGGGTACTGTTGAGTTGTTGTCTTTTCACCTGTCTGGAACCAGCAGCTCCTCTGAAGATTCAGATGGTTGCTACTATCCTGTCTATAAACAAATGAAAGGAAGCAAAACCCTAATCTCCCTGGATGAATGCAGGCTAGTCAGTGTCTTCTTAGGCTAAGGCTATGTATTTCTAACTACATATGCAAAAGAACATATATGAAGGGAGTACTGAAAGGTTCTCAGCCCAACCAGCTTCCTAAGCATTATTTTGCCACTGTACCTGAAAGTGTTATTTTATTTTGCAAAGTGCCAGTTTGCAGAATTGTAATGCTATGTTTTAACATTGTTTCAAATCATTGATTGAACCATGTCAACAAATAGGATAGAATTTTCAAGTGTGGATCTCCGAGCCATCATAAAGTTCCTATTTCTGCAGAAGAAAACTCCAAAGGAAATCCATGAATGTATGATGCAGACATTGAGTGACAAATGTCCATCATACTCAACAGTGGAGAAGTGGTGTGCAAACTTTCAGCACAGAAGGTGCAGCAAGGTCTGGGAGGCCTCAAACAGTGTCAACTCCTGAAATTGTTGATCATGTCCACGACCTGATTTTGGCAGTTCTGTGAATATCAGTTAAAACAATTGAGGCACTACAGATATTCAGGGAACATGAGTGTATAATCCGTAAGCTGCAGGGTATGCAGAAACTGTCAGCCAAGTGGGTGCCCAAATATTTGAATGCTGATGAGAAACAAAGTTAAGTGGACACTTTCAAGTTCATATTTGCAGCATTTTCAGCTAGCTGGTGCCAACATTTTGGAATGACTAGTTACTGTTGATGAAACATGGTTGCACCACTATGATCCTGAGACAAAACAACAGTTCATGCAATGGTGGCACTCAAGTTCTCCAAGGCCAAAGAAATTCAAGACCCAAAAGCAGGAAAGGTCATGGCCATGGTATTTTGGGATCAGGTAATGTAGAATACTACTATAAATTGCTGTGCCGATTAAAGGAGGCATTGAAAGAAAAGTGAGTGAAGCTGTGGAAAATAGTTCTCTTTTTGCAAGACAATGCATCTGCTCACAAGGCCGGAAAAATAATGGATGTTTTGACGTAGTTGGGGTTTCACTGCATAGACCATCTACCCTACTCGCCAGATCTTGCTACATCTGACAATTTTTTCTTTTGAAACCTTAAAAAAAGTTTGAAAGGGCAACAATTTTTCAGTGATTCAGAGGTGATTGCAGCATTGGGGGCAGTATTTCAGTGAGCAGATATCAGAGTAATTTTTGAAAGAGTTACAGAAACTTCAGACACGATGTGCCAAGTGTAAATATGTGGAATAAGTTATAAGTTTCATGGCTCCACATTAGAGAATGACACGGGGAAATTTTTTCCTCCGTCCCCATAGAGGAGGAGTGTGTGTGCAATGGTTAGAGCTACAGTAATGTGGGTTCAAATCCTGCACTGCTCCTTGTGACTCTGAGCAAGTCACTTAATTCCCCAGTGCCCCAGGTACATTAGATAGAATGTGAGCCTGCCGGGACAGAAAGGGAAAAATGCTTGAGTTGCCTGAATAATTTGTAATCCACATAGAATTGTAGGCTATGTGGAATATAAATAAATAAATAAAAACAAAACTCATTTTCCTGTCCAGTCCCCGCGAGTTCTTTTCTTGCCCCTACCCCATTGCTGCAAGCTCTGTCCTCAAATACTGCTGCAGAAGCCTCAAACACTTTAAAATCATAAATGTAATGTAATGTAATGTAATTTATCCCAGGACAAGCAGGCAGCATATTCTTGACTGATGGGTGACGGCACCGACGGAGCCCCGGTACGGACAATTTTAGAGTGATTGCACTCTAAGAACTTTTTAGAAAGTTCTAGCTCGGCCGCACCGCGCACGCGCGAGTGCCTTCCCGCCCGACAGAGGCGCGCGGTCCCTCAGTTTCTTAGTTTCCGCGGAGCTAAGAAGACGCGTTTTCAACGGCTGTTGAAATTTTCTCCTAACTTGCCTTCCCGCTCGCGTAAACGTTTTGGCTTAAATTGCCTTTTTTCTTTCTTTCCATTTGTAAAAAAAAACTTTCATTTTTATTCTTCACTTTTCGGTTTTCCCCGGCGGGGCCTTCTGCCACCATCGAAGCCTCGGCCTTCGATTTGGCGGAAGCCGTTTTTACTTTCATGCCCCCTCAACCGGGTTTTAAAAAGTGCCAGCGGTGTGCTAGGCCTATATCTCTCACGGACCCACACAACTGGTGTTTACAGTGTTTGGGTCCTGAGCATCAGGCCTCTTCTTGCACCCGCTGTGCTACTTTAAAAAAACGGACATTGAAAAATCGCCAAATTCAGCAGCGATTGTTATTCGGTGCCGAGATGTCCGACCCCGTTCCTTCGACTCCGGCTTCGGCACCGATTCAGTCGGCACCCTCGTCTTCGACGCCGCGTGATTCCACACCGGCATCTCAACAGTCAGGTAAGCCGGCTAAGAAGCCTTCCCCGCTGGAACGTCTTCCGGCCTCGAGTGCAGTGAGTCCAATCCTGCCGCCTGTAAGACGCCAGCGGAAGCGCTCCGCCCCTATAGAGGTGAGTCCCTCGACATCGGGCTCCTCATCTCCGGGGCGTCGAGCGGCACCGCAGGTACCGCAGAAGAAAAAAAGCGGTACCGGTGCCATCCCTCGATGACCGCATTACGGCCATCCTTCAGGTGCAGCTTAAGGAGCAATTAGAACGACTCCTTCCTGCTATCATGACACCGAACCTTCCGGTGCCAGTCCGCACCGAGCCACCGGTACCGGTTGTGGATCAACCCGTATCGATACCGATTGTGGAACCCGTGTTACCCGCTTCCACTGTCTCGGTACCGCTTCACCTAACCTCATCGGTATCGATGCCAGTCCTTGCACCGGAGCCGAGAGCTCACCATCAATCGGTGCAGACTTCGGCACCGGTGCGACCGATAACTTCTCCTGACTCGGTATCGATGAGGTCGGGTAAGTCGGTGCGCAAAACCCGACACATGCAAACGTCGACACCTGAGTCTCGGGACCATTCTTCCCATGTCAGGGACCCTGATCTGTGGGGAGACTCAGAGGAACCCTTTCTTTCTGAAGGCGAATGTTCCTCAGAGGAGGAGGATTCGGCTGTCCCTGACCCATCCTCCAAACAGGCCACTTCCTCTTTCTCTAGTTTTTTGAAAGAGATGTGTGAGTCCTTGTCCATTCCTTTGGAGGCTGAATCCAAAAAGTCTAAAGCTTTTTTGGATGCCCTTGATTTTGATCAGCCTCTAAAGGAATTTTTGAAACTTCCCCTTCATGACATCTTGAGGGAAACTTTCTATAAGAATTTAGAGACTCCTTTAACTGTCCCAGGGGCCCCACGTAAACTGGATTCTCTATATAAGGTAATTCCCATTCCTGGGTTCGACAAACCTCAACTTCCACATGAATCCTTATTTGTCGAATCCACCCTTAAAAAGACTTCAGGAGCCAGTGTATATGCATCTGTCCCTCCTGGCAGAGAAGGAAGGGCCATGGATAAATTTGGTAAGAGGCTCTACCAAAATGCTATGTTAGCAAATAGGGCTAGTAATTATGCTTTTCATTTTTCTTTTTATTTAAAGCATCTCCTTACCACCATGGCTTCTTTCGAAAAATATCTTCCTTCACGAAAGCATCCCGCTTTTCACACATGCTTGTCGTCTCTTCTACAATTACGTAAGTTTATGGTTAGATCCATATATGACACCTTTGAACTTACATCCAGAGCGACAGCAATGTCAGTAGCTATGCGTCGTTTGGCCTGGCTTCGGGTATCCGAGCTTGATGTTAACCATCAAGATCGGTTAGCCAATGCCCCATGCCTAGGGGATGAGCTCTTTGGGGATTCCATGGACTCAACCACGCAAAAGCTCTCTGCTCATGAGACGCGCTGGGATACCCTGCTCAAGAATAAAAAGAAGCCTCCTCCGCCAAGACCATACAGGCAGCAATCGGCCTATCAACGCCGCTTCACAGCTCGTCCATTGACTACCACTGCTCAGCAACCTAGGCGTCAGAGGCAACAACAACGTCAGCCTCCCAGACAACAGCAGCAGCAACAAGCTGTAAAACAACCTCCTCAGCAGAAGTCACAGCCCTTTTGACTTCATTCTCCACAGTATAGCCAGTATCCCTATTCCTGCTCTCCTGCCTCAGCCTATAGGAGGTCGACTTTCTCTGTTCCTCAGCCGGTGGGAAGTAATCACATCGGACCAATGGGTCCTCAACATCATCCGCCACGGCTACTCTCTCAACTTTCAGACTCTTCCACCTCAAAGCCTGCCAAAAGAGTCTGCTTTGAACAGTCCTCAATCGGCCCTCCTTATTCAGGAGGTCCAATCCCTCCTCCTTCTGAACGCTATAGAGGAAGTTCCTCTAGATCAAAAGGGGCAGGGATTCTACTCCCGTTACTTTCTAGTTCCCAAAAAGACAGGAGATCTCAGACCTATCCTGGATCTTCGCGATCTCAACATTCATCTAGTAAAAGAAAAATTCAAGATGCTTTCTTTAGCCATCCTTTATCCCCTTCTAAATCAAAACGACTGGCTATGCTCCCTCGATCTCAAAGAGGCTTACACTCACATACCAATCAATGTAACCTCAAGACCATATCTCCGATTCATGATCAATCATTGTCATTACCAGTACAAGGTGCTGCCCTTCGGTCTTGCCTCATCTCCAAGGGTATTCACCAAATGTCTCATTGTGGTAGCGGCATTTCTACGCTCTCACCACCTGCATGTTTTTCCTTACCTGGACGATTGGTTGATCAAAGACACTTCCGCTCAAGCAGTCCTTCTGGCCACCAACCAAACCATCCAGTTTCTACAACTTCTGGGATTCGAGATCAATCTACCCAAATCTCATATCATTCCCACTCAGAGACTTCAATTCATTGGAGCGATCCTGGATACACTCCTCATGAGAGCTTTCCTACCATCCAATCGTCTCCAGACTCTTCAGTCTCTATGTCACCAGGTGCTTCCTCTGCCGTCCATCTCAGCAAGACAAATGATGGTACTCTTGGGGCACATGGCATCCACAGTTCATGTCACACCTCATGCCCGTCTTCACCTGCGCACTCCTCAATGGACCCTTGCTACCCAGTGGTCCCAAGCGTCGGATCCTTGCTCACGACACATATCTGTGACATCATCTCTTCGTCAGTCTCTTCAATGGTGGTTGGTATCCTCAAATCTATCCAGAGGTCTTCTGTTCCATCAGCCTCCTCATCAACTAGTCATCACCACCGACGCCTCTCTGTACGCATGGGGAGCTCACTTGAACGAGTTCCAGACTCAAGGTCTTTGGTCAGCCCAGGAAAGGAAGCATCAAATCAATTTCCTGGAACTCAGAGCGATGTTTTACGCCCTCAAGGCCTTCCAACACCTTCTCTTTCCTCAGGTCCTTCTGTTGTGCACAGACAATCAGGTTGCGATGTACTACATCAACAAACAGGGTGGGACAGGCTCTCGCCTTTTATGCCAGGAAGCCCAGAAGATCTGGACTTGGGCCATAGATCACCATCTCTTCCTGAAAGCTATATACATTCAGGGGAAACAGAATTCCTTAGCGGACAAACTCAGCAGAATTCTCCAACCTCACGAGTGGACACTCGATCCCGTGACTCTGCAGTCTATCTTCGATCAATGGGGCACTCCTCAGATAGACCTCTTTGCAGCTCCTCACAATCATCAGCTGCCCCTATTCTGCTCCAGACTTTACTCTCCACACCGTCTAACAGCAGATGCTTTTCTCCTCGACTGGTCGAATCTGTTCCTGTACGCCTTCCCTCCTCTGCCTCTCATGTTGAGAACCTTGTTCAAGCTCAAGAGGGAACGAGCCACCATGATTCTGATTGCTCCGAGGTGGCCCAGGCAACATTGGTTCTCCCTTCTACTTCAACTCAGTTCCAGGGAACCTTTTCTTCTTCCTCTGTTTCCTTCTCTGCTTACCCAACAGCAGGGAACCCTTCTGCATCCCAACCTCCAGTCTCTACACCTGATGGCTTGGTATCTCTCGGGCTGAACTCGACTGATACTCTTTTGTCTCAGCCCGTTCGTTCCATTCTGGATGCCTCCAGGAAACCAGCCACTCTACAATGTTACCATCAAAAGTGGACGAGATTTTCTTCCTGGTGTCTTCTTCATCATCTTGATCCCACTTCCCTAGCAGTGGAGACGTTGTTGGATTATCTTCTTTCTCTGTCTGACTCTGGCCTGAAGTCCTCTTCCATCAGGGTCCACCTCAGTGCCATTGCGGCTTTTCATGAGCCAGTCCATGGAAAACTTCTTTCAGCTCATCCCCTGGTGTCCAGGTTCATGCGTGGGCTTTTCAATGTGAAACCACCTCTTAAAGCCCCTCCGGTTATCTGGGATCTCAATGTGGTTCTTTCAGCTTTAATGAAACCTCCATTTGAACCTTTAGCTACTTCTCCTTTCAAATTTCTCACTTGGAAAGTACTTTTCCTTATTGCTCTTACCTCTGCCAGGAGAGTCAGTGAGCTTCATGCACTGGTTGCAGATCCACCTTTTACGGTTTTTCACCATGACAAGGTGGTTCTGCGTACACATCCAAAGTTTCTCCCCAAGGTTGTTTCTGAATTTCATCTCAACCAATCCATTGTTCTACCGGTTTTCTTTCCAAAACCTCATTCTCATTCTGGGGAACAAGCTCTGCATACTTTGGATTGTAAAAGGGCTCTTGCTTACTATCTGGAGCGTACGAAACCCCACAGATCAGTTCCCCAGCTTTTTCTGTCCTTTGATCCGAATAAATTGGGACGTCCTGTTTCTAAACGTACGTTGTCTAATTGGCTAGCAGCGTGCATTTCATTCTGTTATGCTCAGACCGGACTGACACTGGAAGGTTCTGTCACGGCCCATAGAGTCAGAGCAATGGCAGCATCTGTAGCTTTCCTCCGTTCCACTCCTATTGAGGAAATCTGCAAAGCTGCTACTTGGTCCTCAGTTCACACTTTTACATCTCATTATTGTCTGGATGCATTCTCCAGAAGGGATGGTCACTTCGGCCAATCTGTTTTACAAAATTTGTTTTCTTAATGGCCAACCTTCCCTCCATCCCTCTTTTTGTTAGCTTAGAGGTCACCCATCAGTCAAGAATATGCTGCCTGCTTGTCCTGGGATAAAGCACAGTTACTTACCGTAACAGGTGTTATCCAGGGACAGCAGGCAGATATTCTTGTGTCCCACCCACCTCCCCGGGTTGGCTTCTTAGCTGGCTTATACTAACTGAGGGACCGCGCGCCTCTGTCGGGCGGGAAGGCACTCGCGCGTGCGCGGTGCGGCCGAGCTAGAACTTTCTAAAAAGTTCTTAGAGTGCAATCACTCTAAAATTGTCCGTACCGGGGCTCCGTCGGTGCCGTCACCCATCAGTCAAGAATATCTGCCTGCTGTCCCTGGATAACACCTGTTACGGTAAGTAACTGTGCTTTATTTCTTATATACCGCTACATCCGTTAGGTTCTAAGCGGTTTACAGAAAATATACATTAAGATTAGAAATAAGAAAGGTACTTGAAAAATTCCCTTACTGTCCCGAAGGCTCACAATCTAACTAAAGTACCTGGAGGGTAATAGAGAAGTGAAAAGTAGAGTTAGAGGAAAAATAAAAATAAAATAAACATTTTAACAAGACAGCATTGATCTAAATACTTTGGAAGGTAGAAGAGAGGAGAGAAAGGAATAGAAGCAGAAGGGGGAGCCGTTAAACAGTAGAATTCTGGAGAAATTTAAATGATAGAAATAGAACAAAACAAACATAAGTGTTCAAGGCTTGTGTGGTTAAGGCAGATCTTACAGGAATGGGGCAGGGATAGCGACAAAACTCACGGGAACCAGATAGGGAACTTGAGTTCCTGCAGGGATGGGGACAAATTTTCCCCATGTCATTCTCTACTCATATCATTCCCTTCTTGGTTGGGCTGAGAACTTTTCAGCACCCCCTTGTAATCCTTTTAACTCTAATCTTACCCTCCCAGGGAAAAAAATGTTTCTATGAAATCAGCTCACAGAATTTCAACTCACAATATCTGAGCCACCTCAGATTTATCTGCATATCAAAGTAGTTTTGATTCAGAAATAATGAAACTACTCAGCAATTATTTATTTGGTTTTATATCCTGTCCTCCCAGGGGAGCTTAGAACAGGTTACACGTTTACATACATATTTATCTCAGTCTTGCAGCTTCATCACACAGCCTAATAGTACATCAGGAATACTGACTGGAAACAGTTTTGCATCAGAGAACCTCCTAGGGTTCCAAGACAAGGATCCCTCTTAAGACCTTCAGTTCTGAAAAGAACATTTAGCTTTCAAAAATAGTTTCAGATTTTCCAAGCTCCACATACTGGTTAAGGGCTCAGCAGATCAGTAATTGGAATAATAATAATTAGACTGTAGGAATGAACTTCAGCAGACCCCCCCTCCCCCCGGCTGAACACTAAATTAATACAGACATGTGCCTTAAATACCAATAATAGCCAATTTGAGCTGAATCAGTGGTCTTACACAGTGAAGATATTAAAACTCTGTTTCCCAGAACTTAATACTTTTTAGCAACAGCAGTCGCAAAAATCCAATTTAAATTATGAAGCACACTTCAAAAGTTCTTATCAATTTTCCTTTGAAATTAATGCCAAACTTAATTTAGAAATCTCAATAAACCATGAGAACCAGCAGATATCAGATAAGTTCTTGACCCCACAGCCTTCTCATTATACCCCTCAAGTTCAAGTTTATTAAAATTTAATATCCCGCCTTATCCATATTCAAAACAGTTTTACAAAATTAAAATAACTGTTAAAACATGAGACAAAGACAAACGAATAGACAATGACTAACTGGAACAAGAGGAAGAAGGGAATGAATACAATATTTGTATAGTAGAGAACAAAAGATGGGAAGGTCAGGAGGACGGCCAAAAAGGCTGGTCTAAAGTTGTCTTAAAACATCCTTAAAAGAACGATCATGCTTCAAAAGTGTCTTTAAAAATAAATGTTTTTAAACTGGATTTAACTTTATCTAGGGATGTAATCTCTCAAGTGATTTGGAGCCAAGTTCCAAAGTGAGGGAGCAGTAATGGAAAATATATTAGTTCTCATGGTATTAATATGCCTTAATGAGGGGATAGAAAGCTCATAAGCAGGTTCAATTTGCAGCATTTCTCATGAAAACAGTTACAGATTCTTCTTATCCCAGGCCAAGCAGGCAGCATATTCTCACATGTGGGTGATGTCATCCACGGAGTCCCGGTATGGACAACTTTAAAAGTGCATCGCCACTTTAGAACTTGAGAAAGTTCACGAACTGCCTGCACCACACATGCGCGAGTGCCTTCCTGCCCAAAGCCACTCGCGGCTCCTCAGTTCTTAGTTTTCCACGGATTTAAGAAGTCGTGTTTTTGAATGCCGTTCAAATTTTTTGCATTTTGCCTTCCTGCTCGCGTTATTTCTTCTTTTACTTAATTTTCTTTACTTAAAGGAAAAAGCGAGGAAATTTTCTCCTTGAGGCCTTTTCTTCAGCCATTGAGTTCGATTTGACTAAGGCAGTCTTTCCGTCAATGTTCCACCCTATAACGGGTTTTAAAAAGTGCTGCAGGTACCAAAGGCAAATTTCCATCACTGACCCCCCACAATTGGTACTTACAATGCCTTGGCCTGGAACACCATGTAGAACCTTATGCTTGATGTTCTACCCTGTAGAAGTGTTCCATCAAGAGCCGGAAACTTCAACAAGAAAAATTGTTCAGCAAGTATTTTTGATTCAGAAATAATGAAACTACTCAGCAATTATTTATGGACACAGAGAAGACGTCGCAACCTTTGTCGTCGAAGGCATTGACACCAACACTGGTGTCGGGAGACACAGCTCCATCTGGTAAGCCAGCTAAGAAGCTGCCAGCTTCCCAACAGGTATCGCAGGTCACCCTTGCATCGAGTCCCTTGATGTCGACTAAGCAATGACCTTTCTTACGCCTTGCCTCTCCTACATCGAGGTGTGCATCCTCTTCGAGGCCACCCTCTCCGATGCAAGATGTGGCACCAATGGTACCGGCAGGAAGGCCAAAGGTACCAGTGCTTTCCTTCCGTGAAAAGCTCGATGCACTTTTCCAAGTGAGTGATATGTTTAAACTTCTTACCCTGATATTGACTGACTCCCTCAGTACTAGCCCAGCCTGAGCATAAGGCCACCAGGTCCTGTGGTACCTACACTGGCTCTCCAGGGTGGCATCAACATTCCACGCCCAAGCATAGACCATTTCACCGCAGGTCCAGTTCTCCATTGAGACATCGTCTTTCTTCCTCCTCATCTCGACGCTTCAAGTCCAGTAAGCATCGTTCCTCTTCAGGAGCTTCGAAAAGAAAACATCGCTCTCTCATGACCTTTGAAGTGTAAAAGAGTGTCACGTCATGCATCGTCATTGGTTCGACACCAGGCTCGACGTTGGTATCGATCTTCTCAACTTATGACTCTGACTTAGTCTGATTCAGCTGAGTCTACAATGGAGGCTTATGACACTACCTTGGAAAAGTCTCCACCAAGGGCTAAATCTCCTACTGACTTTTTCACTAAATGTATTAGGCAGTTGGGAAAAGAGCTACTAGTCAAGCTAGAAGCTGATTTTGCCTACAGTGCTGAATACTTGGAGGCCTTAGATCATGATGAGCCTCCTAAAGAACTTCTCAGACTACTTTTGTATGATATTTTCAAAGAGACTCTTCACAAGTATTGGGAAACGCCCCTAACCATTATAGTGGCTCCCAGAAAATTGGTCTCTCTCTTCCTCTCACATTTCAGTGAATCTGATCTCCTTGCATCCTCTCCCAGAGTATTCACCAAGTGCCTAGTTGTAGTGGCAGAGGCATTGCGGACTTAAGGTCTCCAAGTGTCCCTAGCAACTTTATATCCCCTCTTATATCATAACGACTGGCTATGCTCTCTAGATCTCGGGCTTATATTCACATTTCAGTGAATCTGATCTCCAGGAAATTCTTAAGGTTTCAGATAGCACAACACCATTATCAATACAAAGTCCTGCCCTTTGGCCTTGCATTCTCTTGCAGAGAATTCACCAACTGCCTGGTTGTAGTGGCAGGGACATTGCAGGCTCAGGGTCTCCAAGTGTTGCCCTATCTGTACGATTAGCTGATCTAAGATCCAACCTCACAAGGGGTGATTGCAGTGACTTGCTTAACAAGTCTCTTCTTTCAGCAGTTGGGTTTCAAAATCAGTTTTCCCCAAATCCCAACTTCAGCCCTCTCAGACTCTGCAATTTATCAGAGCTCTGCTAGACACAATTCATCTCAGAGCATTTCTCTCTCAGCAAAGACTAGGAAATTTAATTCAGCTTTGCACTCAGACTTCTCATCTTCCATCACTCTCGGCCCAGCAATGGTACTGCTGGGTCACATGGCTTCCATGGTGCATGTTACTCCATTTGCAAGACTTCATCTCAGGATGTCTCAATGGACTCTCGCATCTCGGTCTCAAGCACTCGACCCCCCTGTCTCAACACATTACGGTCACTCCTTCACTTCGACAATCTCTGCAGTGGTGGATGAACTCTTCCAATTTTTCCAGAGGGTTGTTCCACACACCTTCACATCAGAAGGTCCTGATCATGGACTCATCCACCTACACTTGGGGGGCTCATCTGGACACTCTTCGCACTCAGGATCACTGGTCTGCCCAGGACCAGCTTTGCCATATCAATCTGTTGGAACTCAGAGTGATCTACAATGCTCTCAAAGCTTTTCAGCACAATGTCACCAACCATGTCCTTTTTATCTGCATGGCAATCAAGTTGCAGTGTATTACATAAACAAGCATGGTGGCATAGACTCTCTCCGTCTTTGTCAGGAGGCCCAAAAGATTTGGACCTGGGAAATTGCTCACAACATATTTCTGAAATCAATATACATTCAAGGGGAACAGAATTCTCTTGCAGATAGACTTGGCAGGTTTCTTCAGCCACACGAGTGAACGCTCAACTCTGCAATTCTGCATCACATCTTCTCTCAGTGGGGGACTCCTCAAATAGACTTGTTTGCATCCCCCCACAACCACAAGCTGCCCCAGTTTTGCTCCAGGCAGTACTCTCCTCAACATCTAGAAGCAGATGCTTTTCTACTCAATTGGAAGCGTTTCCTCCGATCCCTCTCATCCTCAAGATACTTGTCAAGCTCAAACGGGAGGAGGCCGCCATCATTCTCATAGCTCCTCGGTGGCCCAGACAACCCTGATTTTCCCTTCTATTTCAACTCAGTATCAAGGAACCCTAACCCTCTTCTGATTTTTTTATCTCACGTAGAATCATGGGTCTCTTCTGCATTTCAATCTTCAGTCATTACACCTGACAGCTTGGTACCTCTGTGGCTGACATCAGCTGACCTTCATCTTTCCCAGTCTGTCAGATTTATCTTAGAAGCCTCAAGAAAATCATCTATGCAATAGTGTTATCAGCAGAAATGGAAACATGATGATGATAAATCCACATCTGTATATTTATTTATTTAGATTTTTATCCCGTCCTCCCAGTAGCTCAGAACGGTTTACAAGTAAACATTCACAATGGAGTGAATTGGACATACAAGATTATACAGTAGATTTAAATACTTGGACATACAAGACTGTGCAGCAGTGTAAATATAGGGACTCTACAGCAAATTAAGAACAGTAGTTTAAATATAAGTAGTTTAGTTTAGATACAAGTTATTTGAGTATAGGCTGAGAGTGGACTATACAGAAATTTTTGGCAGAAGATTAGAATGGAGAAAGAAGGGTAGAGGTGGGGTTTAAGGGGTTGGGTGTAGACTGAGGGTGACCTTTAGTTGAAGAGGAGGGTCTTTACCATTTTCCGGAATGTCAGTGAGTTCTGTAGTCTGAGTTGAGGGGGGAGTTGGTTCCAGAGTTGGGGAATGAAGTAGCTGTAGGAGCGTTTGCGGGCGGTTTCTGAGAGGAGGGACCTTCCGGGGGAAATGCATAGGCGTATCTCCGTTTCTGAGCGGAGGGTGCGGGTGGGGATGTAGATGGGTAGCTTGGATTTTATGTAGGAGGGGGTGGTGGCATATTCAGTATTGGATTACCTTCTACATTTATCCAATTTAGGCCTCAAGACCACTTCGATTAGAGTTTATCTCAGTGCTATCAACGCTTTTCATAGACCAGTTTACGGAAAGCCTCTCACTGCTCATCTTCTTGTATCTAGATTTCTGAAAGGACTTTTCAATGTCAAACTACCTCCAGTGATTTGGGATCTTAATGTGGCTCTTGCTAGATTAATAAAGCCTCCTTTTGAACTAATGTGTATGGCTTCTCTCAAATACCTCACTTGGAAAGTAATTTTTCTCATCTCCCTTCTGCTTGAAGAGTAAGTGAACTTCAAGTGCTGGTGGCAGAGCCACCCTTCACAGTGTTCAACCATGACAAAGTTGTACTTTGCACCCATCCAAGATTCCTTCCTAAAGTCATCACTGAATTTCATCTCAATCAATCTATTGTGCTTCCAGTGTTTTTCCCTAAGTCTCATTCTCATCCTGAAGAGATGGCTCTTCACACTTTAGACTGCAAAAAAGCGTTGGCTTACTACTTGCAGAGAACTCAGCCACATAGAACTCAACTTTTTCTATCCTTTGATGCTAACAAGTTGGGACATCCTTTATCCAAGAGAATGATTTCTGCATGGTTGGTGGCTTGTATTGCGTTCTGTTATGCTCAGTCTGGGCTCCAACTGGAAAGTTGAGTCACAGCCCACAAAATCCGAGCTATGGCAGCTTCAGTTGCTTTCCCACGCAGTACACTCCACTCCTGTTGAAATCTGTAAAGCTTCTACTTGGTCCTCAGTTCATACATTCACTTCACACTAGTGTCTGGAATCTTACTCCAGATGGGTGGTCACTTCGGCCAAGCAGTATTGCAAAATTTATTTTCCTAATGGCCAACACTCCCTCCATCCCATTCTGGTAAGATAGGGAGTTCCCACATGTGAGAATATGCTGCCTGCTTGTCCTGGGATAAAGCACAGTTACTTACCGTAACAGGTGTTATCCAGGGACAGCAGGCAGATATCACAACCCACCCACTTCCCCTGGTTGACTTCTTAGCTTGCTTACGGAACTGAACAGCCACGAGTGGCATTGGGTGGGAAGGCACTTGCGCATGCGCGGTGCGGGCAGTTCACAAACTTTCTCAAGTTTTTAAAGAGGCGATACACATTTAAAGTTGTCTGTGCCGGGGCTCCGTGGATGACGTCATCCTCATGTGAGAATATCTGCCTGCTGTCCTTGGATAACACCTGTTAACGGTAAGTAATTGCTTTTTCAAAATATTCATTCTTTCCACATACAGACAACTTCCAGTGCAGACCTAGAAGCTTTCACTCAGTAGCCCCACCATTTTCTCACCAATTTCTGCTGCTGCTTTATTCTCTCTGTTCCCCTGTAGCTCACAATAATGGTTCTCTGGGTCTTAATGATAGACTGTTATCTGCTAAGCTTCCTGTTGCATACTCAGGCAAATTCTATAAACAGCATCCCAATGGTAGGTGGCGGTAGTCCTACCACTGTCTACCAATCGAGACATGGTTTTTGGTTTTTTTTTAAAAAACCCCAACAAAAACCCAAAACCTGAGGCAGGTGCCTACACTGTAGATGTTTGTCACAATTAAGAGAGATGTGTCAGGACAATTAAGCTCGCTGAAGGCTGGGCGTGAATGTGGTTTCACCCAGAAGTGGTCATGGGCGAACTTAAGCTGCCCCTAGGTGTCTCCCTAGAGCCATGCAGATGCTGCCCTACATTTCAAATAGATGTGGCCGCTGAGCTGATCGCAACAAGGAAATCCCCCTACTGCGATTAGCTGAACAGCTGTGGCAGGGAACCACTCAGCAACATCAGCCAGCAGGAGGGATATCTACTCCCTCCTGCCCCGACCCCCCCCCCCCCTTAGTTAAGGTCTGATTAAAGAAATGTGTAGAAACTTAAAAACTTTCAGCCAAATTCTGCACATGACGTGCAGCAGTTAGGCGGTGGTAGGTGCCCTGTTGCTGCCTAACTAACCAATGAGGGGGCATGTTTTTAAAAAAAAAAATTGAAGGTGCCGTTCTAAGGTGCCAGTCTTGCACCTATGGAGGTGTTTGTGCAAGAAGTGGCCTTAGGTGCCCATAGGCATCCCTATGCATGTCCATAAGCATAAGAACAGCGCCTTACATGTAGGCCTTTAAATATACTGGCCTATATTTAAGGCGCCTGTTTTTGTTTTGTTTTGTTTTTAAACAGCCATGATTTTGCAAATGGCACTGGTGCATGATTAGCATGCGATTGGCTTCCGTTTCTTAGGCAGCCACCGATACTGGTGCTGTTTATAGGATCTGGCCTTTGTGTCTAGCTTATCCCGTGTTTAGTGAACGGATTTGAACTTTGCTAGTTGCTGTCTGTCTAGTAATGCTCCAGAAAGAGTCTGATTTGAAACAGAATTTCACTATAGCAGTATTTCTGTTACTTCAGTTTGAAATAGAAATTTCTCACCTCTGCCTAAGGAGAGATCATTATTCCCCTCCCCCCCTTTCCCATCAAGACATCTTTCTCCATCACACATCTTTCCAGTCCCTCTGCAGGGCTAGAGGCCACCAATTCTTTATCACATTCTGTCATACTCTCACTCTCTCATTCTGACTCTCACTCATACTGCTGTGGCTAATATCTAGGAAATCCCATGTTATATACGATTTGTCTCCATAGTCATTATTGATAAGTCTTGTCATTGGCTGTAGACAGGCTAATATGGCTGTAATGAAGCTTTCATCCTTAATCACTTTCTAAGTGTTATGGTGAGATTCCCTTTTCATCATTTGTGTTTGCGTGAGTTCCCTCTGGGCACTTTCTTGTGGCATATCACAGTGTTTTAAGAAAGAATTATCAAGGTTATGTGGATCGATATGGTGTCTTCAATCCATATTACATCTAAATCCATTGCATATCATCCAGCTGTTTCATCATTAACATTAGCAGCACATTTTTTCCAATGATCTTCCATCAATGTTAGTTTAGCTGTCTTTGGTATCTTCTTGTGGCACATGCAATAGCATGGTTGTTTTAAGAAAGTATGGTTAAGGTTATGCCATATTTCATCGAGTTATAACATTGACACACATTTATGTTTTTTTGTGTGTGTGTTCTGGGATGGCAGTTTCAATCCATGTTACCTTTGAATTTATTGTACAATATCCAGTTATTTAATTGTTAACATTATTAATGCATGTTTTGCTATGATCTCCTATATTGCTCTGTTTATCAATGCAAATGTACAGAACTTTTCGGTCTCTTATTTCTTGATATGTTTCCCCCAGTTTGATACAATTTATTTAACATATTTTTTTTGTTGTTTTGACTTTTGGCATATTCAATTCTTATGTGAAGAACCAAATTTTACATTCTTTTAACATATATCATTTTATTTGTTTATATTCTCTATTTTTTACATATATTTTTCACATTGTACATATATTTTATATGCATTTAAGTTTGTGACACATCCTTTTTAGCAGTGTACATCACACATATCTTGTTCATTATATGGTTAAGTCTTTTCCACACACAGCACACCTTCTGATCGACACAGTTTCCTGATGCAACACAGACTAACTTATCCATTCACATTCACACCATCTTCAGTATTAATGACTGTCCCGCACACGTGCACTTTCAAAATTCACCAGTGTAGTTTCCATTCATTCATCATATTGCGCTTCCTAGTGCCTGATGTCATCATACAAAGACTTAAAGCCCGGTCTCCCGCAACGTTCTTTCACTTTGTGGCAAACATTGCTATGAGATGTATTTTTCCACGTTTTTATCCCGGTGACTAACATGCACTGGTAAGTACAAATGATTGGTTTCTCCACTTTTATTTTCACATGCCATGATGTTTCATCATCTATATTATGTATTTTTTTTGTTGCTTTTAGCGCTCCAGCTATTTCACATTCGGGTACGCGGAGTGGTCCCTCCATGGGCATGCCGCGCCTTTATTAGTTTGTTTTTCTCACAAGTTTCATGCGTCTGTTTTTAGACCATGCTATCATGTAAAATAATATTATTTATTATATATTGTCCTACAAGTTCCAAGGTGTAAGATTGGTTTTGTTTTTTTCGGCCTGGTTTTTAATATAAGGTCGTTTGACCATCCCATGACTTTTCTCCGAGCAACGTTTTATTCCAAGGTATAAGATTCATTTTTGTTCTTCTTATTTTCGTTTTTAAACACTAAACACAAGGTCTGTACGACTACCTCACGGCTTCTGTCCAAGTAATGCTGTATTATGTTTCATATAGCTCTTCCGGTCCAGTAATCAAAAATGAGGTCTGTTTATTCCATATGACTTAATTCATTGCTTTTTTTTTTTTTTTACAGACCCCCGTTTGTAGTTTTATGTAATCTTATGTATCCTTGTTTTTAATTTTAATTTTTATACAAAGCTTGTTCTTTTCCTTTTTTTTAACCATCCCTTGATATTATTATGGTTTTAGATATTTATAAAATAGGGAGAAATATAATACAAAACCCTCTGTGTAAGCAAATGCTTCTCTAACAGTTTATCAGAGTGTACATTACAAAACATAATCATCAAATATATGAATAAAAAATTTTATGACATGCTCAGACCAACCACCTATGTGGCTCAATGGGTTCAAGCAACAGTGGCTCATGGGACCATCACAGCACTCCAAAAGTCCCGTACTGCCCAAAAACTTCAAATAAAGCCAAAATACTTGTCTTTGTCTTGTCTTGGTGGTGTAATTCCATTTCTGCCATTTCTTGTTACCCTTTGTATGCTGTTACACCATGCTACACTCCCCGATCCAGATTTCTTTCGCCCTATTGTAGCAGGAATGGACTCTATTTTAGAGCCCTTGCCAAATATGTGGATCAATCTGTGATGCGATTTGTGGCTCAGACTAAGGGCTCCTTTTACGAAGCCATGTTAGTGGTTTAATGCGCGTAATAGTGCATGATAGCCACTACCGCCTCCTCTTGAGCAGGCGGTAGTTTTTCGGCTAGCGCGTGATAAAAAGTCATGTGCGCTAAAGCCGCTAACGCGGCTTCGCAAAAGGAGCCCTAAATCATATGTAAAGGACTCCTCATTTCCTTAAGATCTTGCAACAAACTCAATATCAGATGCAGGGGATAAGTGGGTGATGGTAATGGCTGATGTTACAGCTTTATATGCAAACATCCCTCAGGAAGCTGCTGTATCCCTGTTTCAGAATTATTTACCGAAATTGGATATCTGTGTTGAAACAACAAATGATACTGAAATTAGCTGAGATGGTTATTTATCACAATTATTCATATTTGAGGAGCAGTTTTTCCTTCAAATTAAGGGGGTGGCCATGGGGGCTACAGTTGCCCCCTCTATTGCATGCTTCTACATGACCGACTTTGAAGCAAAATGGGTTTATAAATCCGATCAGTTTAAAATGATCCGAATATGGAAGCGCGTTATAGATGACGTGTTTTTTTGTTTGGGAAGGTACATCTACCTAATTGGAAATATTTATGCAGGAGCTAAATGGTTTTGATCCTAAAATCAAATTACATACGAGTCTGCTTATGATAAGATCACTATTTTGGACATTGAAGTTCAATTAGCCCAGAAGCAGTTTGTAACCACAGTTCATAGAAAAATTCAGACAGAAACACATTATTATTGTATCAAAGTCATCATCCAAGATCTTTGCGTAACAGTATTCCTGTCGGTCAATTTATGAGGATACGAAGGATATGCTCAGATGATTGTGAGTTTCAAGATCAGGCACAAAATCTGGCGAATAGTTTTTTTTACAATGGTGGTACCCAGTTAACGTCATCAAAGATGCATGGAAGGGGCTAAGTACTATAACAGAGAGTGGTTATTACACTCTGCTCCTAAACAGCCAGAAAGAACCCCGGTCTGTTTTCTTCCCTACTCAGTGCAGAGCTGCAAAAAATAAACAACACTGGACTATGCTTTCGGTTCATGAAAATTTGCAAATGGTGCCTAAGTTTGCGTTTTGCTGTGGTTTTAACCTGGGTGAAAAAATAAAAAACAGAGGGGTTGGGAGCCAACAGGGACTGGCTCCCCACCATCCCTATAAAAGCTGTGTTTATTGTGATCACATACTCATGTCAGACAGTATACCAATTCCAGACAGTAAAAAAAATATATATCTTACAGTCTAATACTACTTGTACCTCTGATGCTGTAGCTTACTGTATTTTGTGTTCTTGCTGTAAATTTTTACATTGGTCACACCAAGAGAGCCATTAAACTAAGAATTGCTGAACATCTTTGTAATATTAGGAGAAATCGTGCGCAAGCCCCTCTGGTTTTTCATTGTCATGCACAAGGCCACACCGAAGCTGATCTGAAGCATACAGTGTTGTGCCAGATTAAATCATTCACAGAGTTTAATATTTCTCAAAAGTTGCTCACTAGGGAGCAGTGGTTTATCTTTGAGTGGCAGACCTTACAACCTAGGGGGTTAAATGCTGAAGTTGAATGGTTTAAACTGTGATGGTTTCTCTATGTGTGCTGGAATTTTAAGAAATAGTGGGCCCTTTTAAGTTTGTTTGTTTTTTCTTTCTCGCCCCCTTGAATGAATGATATCACCTGTGAATTTAGTTTAAAGCTAGCTTAAGAGAGGGTGGGGCCCTGGTGTGGATCTGGCTGTTGTCCTTCCCTGTCTATTCAGTCTCTGAGAGATATTATTAAGCTGAGATTTTTGTTTTATTTTTCATATATTTTTTGAATGTTTAAGGTTTGATCATTTGAGGTATCTCAGTGGCACTTCAGTGTTGTATTAGTTAGATATTTACTGTTATTGTATTGTGTGTTTTCAGTTTTCCCTCCTGAAGCATTTTGCAAAATCCGGATCAGGGGGTCACTTCACAGGGGAGTGTAGTATGGCGTAACAGCATACAAGGGGTAGCAAGAAGTGGCAGAAATGGAATAACACCGCTGATGAGGCAAAGATAAGTACCTTGGCTTTATTTGAAGTTTTTGAGTGGTACGGGACTTTTGGAGTGCTGTGATGGTCCCATGAGCCACTGTTGCTTGAACCCATTGAGCACGAAGGTGATTGGTCTGAGCACTTCATTAAAAAATGTAGGTTTATTCATATATTTGATGATTATGTTTTGTAATGTACATTCTGTGATAAATTGTTTTAGATATTTATAAACATCTTTGATAAAATATTTACTTTTAACTTCGCATTAAATTTTTATTCTCCCCAAAGACTTTTTTGCACGTTGTGCTCTACTTTGTTTTTCTAATAAAAAACACCTTGGTACGTAAGGCAGTTCAGAGATTGACTATGCTCGCATGCTACATTTTATCAATAAATGTTTTGTCCTCTCGACACCCACATGGCAACTTACACCATTCATACCATGTCTTTGTGACTCTCACCAGCACTGGTTCCACCCTTTTATACTGGACCCTAACATGGTCCGTGTTTCGGCTAAGGTAGCCTTCTTCAGAGGTGTATGAATGAAGTTCAGTAGATGGGGCCAGAATGCAAATAATTAAACCAAAAGGGTTACTCGATGTCCAATGCAATTTTGAAGAATACATTATCCCAGGACAAGCAGGCAGCATATTCTTAACGCATGGGTGACGTCACCGACGGAGCCCTGGTACGGACACTTTTAACTAGAAAGTTCTAGTTGGCCGCACCGCGCATGCGCGAGTGCCTTCCCGCCCGACGGAGGAGTGCGTGGTCCCCAGTTTCTTCGTTTCCGCGGAGCAAAGAAGTCGCATGTGTTTCAACGGCTGTTGAAAACTTAGTTCTGCCTTCCCGCTCGCGTACTTTTTTCAATTTTTCAGTTTTTTTCCTTTCGGAGCCCGTTAATTTTCTTAAAAAAAAAAACTCGTTGAGTTTTCTTTATTTTTTCGGGCCGGCCCCGGCGGGGCCTGTTGCCACCATACAGGCCTCCGGCTTTGATTTTGCGGAGGCCGTGTTTCCCTTCATGCCCCCTCAACCGGGCTTTAAGAAGTGCCAGCGGTGTGCACGCCCGATCTCTCTTACCGACCCGCACAATTGGTGCCTGCAGTGCTTGGGTCCAGAGCATCGGGCGGACACCTGCACCCGCTGTGCTACGCTTAAAAAGCGCACTTTAAAAAATAGGCAGATCCAGCAAAATATTCTATTCGGTACCGGATCTGCCATGGAATCTGCCGCCACGTCGACAGCACCGCAAAAGTCGACACTGACTACTTCGACTCCACCGGATCCTTCTTCGGGGTCGCTGGTCCCAGGTAAGCCGGCTAAGAAGCCTTCCACTTCCCTTGAGCGCCCTCCTGCCACGGTTGCGACACCGGCAACCCCGGAACCACATCGACCCCGCAAACGCTCCGCTCCGATATCGGTGAGTGTCTCGTCATCGGCCTCTTCATCGCCGGAGCGTAGAGCGGCACCTATGGTACCAAAAAAGAAAAAAGCGGTACCGGTGCCCCCCCTGGACGACCGCATTGCTGCCATACTCCAAACCCAGTTACAGGAGCAGCTGCAGCAACAACTCCAACAACTGTTGCCTGCGTTACTGGCACCGCACCTTCCAGTACAGGACCGGTCGAGCCTCGCACCGTTCCATCGGTGTCGACCCCCTCGGTACCGCTCAACTCTTCCATGCCGGTCCTCTCGGCTGAGCCACATCTTTCCCAACCTACGGTACAGACCCGTTCTGATGCCGATCCTTCTCGGTACCAGGTACGGCACCGGTCTTCCTCACCCGGTACCGCCTCGGTCCGCTCTGGCAAGTCTCTCTCCAAAACCCGCCATGCCGAGCCCTCCACACCGATGTCCCGCCATGCGCACCCCGACATCAGGGACCCAGACTTATGGGAAGGATCCCCACACGGTACCGAGGAAGACGCTTCCTCCACGGACGAGGAACCTTCAGTGACTGATACCGTTTCAAAACCTGAACAGTCCTCGTTCACCAAATTCCTCAGGGAGATGTCTGCTGCTCTTTCCATTCCCTTAGAGTCCGACTCTAAAAAGTCACAGGCCTTTCTCGATGCCTTAGACTTTGAGCAACCTCCCAAGGAATTCCTCAAGTTACCCGTACATGACATCCTACGGGAAACTTTTTATAAGAACTGGGAGAACCCCCTCACTGTCCCTGGGGCCCCTCGCAAATTGGATAGCTTGTATCGAGTCATTCCCATCCCAGGGTTTGACAAGCCTCAATTGCCCCATGAATCTCTCCTGGTGGAGTCCACCTTAAAGAAAACTCAGGGCTCCAGTGTCTATGCCTCCACCCCTCCTGGCAGAGAGGGAAAAACTTTGGATAAGTTTGGCAAGCGCCTTTTCCAGAATGCAATGCTGGCCAACAGGGCAAATAATTACACCTTTCACTTCTCCTTCTACATGAAGCATCTGGTGCAACAACTCTCCGCCTTACAAAAATACATTCCTGAACGTAAGGTACCTCTTTTTCAACAACAAATTTCCAGTCTGCTCCAACTCCGGAAATTAATGGTACGCTCCATTTATGACTCATTTGAGCTGACCTCTCGAGCGTCTGCCATGGCTGTTGCCATGGGGCGTCTGGCCTGGCTGAGAGTTTCTGACCTCGACATTAACCACCAAGACCGCCTGGCTAATGCACCTTGTCTTGGTGATGAACTCTTCGGGGAGTCCCTGGACTCAACAACCCAGAAACTCTCGGCTCACGAGACCAGGTGGGACCTAGGTGAAGCCTAAAAAGAAGACCCCGCCTGCTCGCCCCTACAGACAGCAGTCTTCCTACCAACGCAGGTTCTCGGCCAGACCTCTCAACCCGCCTCAACAGCAGCCTCGCCGACCTCGTCAACAGCATCAAACTCAGGCTCGCTCACAGTCTCACCAACCTGCCAAGCCTCTCCCTCCGTCAAAACCTTCTCAGCCCTTTTGACTTTTTCCTCCAGGGCATAGCCAGTCTCCCACCATCATTGCCTCTTCCTCAGCCTATCGAAGGTCGCCTCCAAATCTTCCTCAGCCGTTGGGAGGTCATCACATCAGACCAATGGGTCCTCAACATCATTCGCCACGGCTACTCTCTCAACTTCCAGACTCTTCCACCAGACAATCCTCCCGTAGAGTCTGCTTCTCACTCCTCCCAAACCCCCCTCCTCCTGAGGGAGGTCCAATCCCTCCTTCTTCTCAATGCCATCGAAGAGGTGCCTCCGGACCAAAGGGGTCAGGGATTCTACTCCCGCTACTTCCTGGTTCCCAAGAAGACAGGAGACCTCCGTCCCATCCTCGAACTCAGGGACCTCAACAAGTGTCTGGTTAAGGAGAAGTTCAGAATGCTCTCCCTTGCCACGCTTTACCCTCTTCTCTCTCAACACGACTGGCTATGTTCCCTGGACCTCAAAGAGGCCTACACTCACATCCCAATCAATCCGACTTCACGTCGCTACCTACGGTTTCAGATACAGCACCGTCACTATCAGTACAAAGTGCTACCCTTTGGCCTCTCATCATCACCCAGGGTGTTCACCAAGTGCCTTATTGTGGTGGCGGCCTTCCTCAGGTCTCACGACGTCCAGGTGTTCCCCTACTTGGACGATTGGTTGGTGAAAGCGCCTACATCTCCGCTTGTGCTACAAGCCACTCATCACACCATCTCGCTCCTCCATCTACTGGGGTTCGAGATCAACTACCCAAAGTCACACCTACTTCCCTCACAGCGACTTCAGTTCATTGGCGCAGTTCTTGACACCACTCTGATGAGGGCGTTTCTCCCCTCCGACCGACAACGGGCCCTGCTCCACCTCTGTCGTCAGGTGTTCCTTCATCAAACCATCAAACCATCCCAGCTCGGCAGATGATGGTCCTCCTGGGCCATATGGCCTCGACGGTCCATGTACTTCCTCTGGCACGACTCCACCTCAGGACACCTCAGTGGACTCTAGCAAACCAATGGTCACAGATCATGGATCCTCTTTCTCATCCCATCTCTGTGACATCGTCTCTTCAGCAATCTCTTCAATGGTGGTTGAACTCCTCCAATCTTTCCAGGGGTCTACTCTTTCATCTACCCCCCTCACTCCATGATCATAACCACAGATGCCTCCCCCTATGCATGGGGAGCTCACCTGGGAGATCTTCGCACTCAGGGACTCTGGATCCATCAGGAGCGCCAACATCACATCAATTTCCTGGAACTCAGGGCCATGTTCTATGCTCTCAAGGCCTTCCAGCACCTTCTCTACCCTCAGGTTCTTCTCCTGTGCACAGACAACCAAGTCGCCATGTACTACATAAACAAGCAAGGCGGCACCAGATCTCCCCTCCTCTGTCAGGAGGCCATCCGCATCTGGACCTGGGCCACGGCCCACAGTCTCTTCCTCAAGGCTGTCTATATCCAGGGCGAACAGAACTCCCTGGCCGACAATCTCAGCCGCATCCTTCAACCTCACGAGTGGACTCTGGATCCTCCCACACTCCGCTCCATCTTTGCTCGCTGGGGCACTCCTCAGGTGGACCTCTTTGCAGCTCCTCACAACCATCAGCTGCCCCAGTTCTGTTCCAGACTCTTCTCTCCTCATCGTCTGGCCCCGGATGCATTCCTGCTCGACTGGACGGATCGGTTCCTCTATGCCTTTCCTCCACTGCCGCTGATGTTGCAGACGTTATCTAAACTCCGCAGGGACAGAGCCACCATGATTCTCATTGCTCCTCGGTGGCCTCGCCAACACTGGTTCTCCCTCCTGCTCCAGCTCAGCTCCAGGGAGCCCATTCCTCTTCCTGTGTTTCCTACTCTACTTACACAGCAGCATCAGTCTCTACTACATCCCAATCTGTCCTCGCTCCACCTGACAGCTTGGTTTTTCTCGGGCTGACCTCTCCAGAGAATCTGTCTCAGCCTGTCCGTCGCATTTTGGATGCCTCCAGGAAACCAGCTACCCTCCAATGTTACCATCAGAAGTGGACCAGGTTCTCCTCTTGGTGTCTCCTGCATCACCACGATCCCACCTCATTGGCGGTGGAAACTGTACTGGACTATTTGCTCTCTCTATCCGATGCTGGCCTCAAGTCCACCTCAATCAGAGTCCACCTCAGTGCCATCACTGCGTTTCATGAGCCTATCCTCGGAAAACCGCTTACGGCTCATCCCCTGGTTTCCCGGTTCATGAGAGTCCTCTTCAATGTCAAACCACCTCTGAAACCTCCTCCAGTCGTCTGGGACCTAAATGTGGTTTTATCAGCCCTCATGAAACCTCTGTTTGAGCCTCTTCACTCAAATTTCTGACATGGAAGGTGCTTTTCCTCATTGCCATCACCTCTGCCAGGAGGGTTAGTGAGCTGTATGCACTGGTTGCTGACCCAAGGTGGTCTCGGACTTCCACCTCAACCAATCCATTGTGTTGCCTGTCTTTTTCCCTAAGCCCCATTCTCATCCTGGGGAACAGGCGTTACACACGCTGGACTGTAAACGCGCCCTTGCATACTACCTTGACCGTACCAGGGCCCACCGCTCGTCACTTCAGCTCTTTTTGTCCTTCGACCCTAACCGTCTAGGTCGTCCTGTCTCTAAACGGACGCTTTCCAACTGGCTTGCTGCCTGCATTGCGTTCTGTTCTGCTCGGGCCGGTCTCTCACTGGAAGGTGCTGTCACGGCCCACAGGGTCAGATCTATGGCTGCTTCTGTGGCTTTCCTCCGCTCCACGCCCATCGAGGAGATCTGCAAGGCTGCCACTTGGTCCTCAGTTCACACGTTCACTACCCAGTACTGTCTGGATGCCTTCTCCAGACGGGATGGACACTTCTGCCAATCTGTGTTACAAAATTTATTTTCCTAATGGCCAACCATCCCTCCTCCCTCTCTGTTAGCTTGGAGGTCACCCATGCGTTAAGAATATGCTGCCTGCTTGTCCTGGGATAAAGCACAATTACTTACCGTAACAGGTGTTATCCAGGGACAGCAGGCAGATATTCTTACGTCCCACCCACCTCCCCGGGTTGGCTTCTTAGCTGGCTTATCTTAACTGGGGACCACGCACTCCTCCGTCGGGCGGGAAGGCACTCGCGCATGCGCGGTGTGGCCAACTAGAACTTTCTAGTTAAAAGTGTCCGTACCGGGGCTCCGTCGGTGACGTCACCCATGAGTTAAGAATATCTGTTTGCTGTCCCTGGATAACACCTGTTACAGTAAGTAACTGTGCTTTCTGGTGCCGTCATACACCCCTGAAGAAGGCTACCTTAGCTGAAACACGGACTGTGTTGGGATCCAGTATGAAAAAGGATTGGAAGATTCCTTGTCATGCCTGCTTTGTTTTATGTACAATATATGTTATATATGTATCATTGATTTACAATGTTCAAATCAATTGATTGTTCCTGAAGTTGATTGATTGTGTCCCTTCCCCATTTCTTTTTTGGTACACATGATTACAAATCAGCACCTACATCACTAGTTATACAATACATTCACTCCAAATTAGTATTCACTTAATTCCTTCAATTTATTTCACTTGTCACAATAATTACTCTCTTCTCACTCATTTTTCCTTCAGCCATTACATTCATCCATCAGCTAACACTCCCTTATATCTCAATAGGACCCCTGAGGAAGCTGTTTTAATCGAAACATGGACCGTGTTGGGTCCTTGTTTCCCAAGAACAAAGGTGGACTACTTTTATGTTCAAATCTTTTTTATTGCGAATGCAAAAAGTACAGAGAACAAAAGAATGCAACAAGAACAAGGAAAAGAACATCCAACATTACACAGTTTTCCAGCAACCACCAGAATCCCCGAATGCAAACACCCCCCTCCAGAGAATATATAAAAGCGATCAAAAGGTCTCACAAATTCCATAGGCCTGAACTCTGGTGGCCCATGGGCTACAACAGAAAGGACCCCCCCCAAAAAAAAAAAAAAAGGGGGGAGGCAGTGACTTTTAAACAGCATTTTATTGACTCAATAAAGAGCCTGCATCAAGTATATCAGTTTTGCAGTTTCCATTTTTGCTTTTTGTTTGCTCGACACTTACTGGAGACCAGTTGGATTCTTTTTCTCTCTATAATGAAGTTTGGCAGTTCATGATTGGTCCAGCATATTGAGGATTAAGTTATAGAAATTGGTCTTATGATGCAAAGGCCTAGTCAGCTTAAGCATGTGCAACCCATTCTCTGATCGGTCCATCAAAGAGGAATCTCAGCAGACCTATCGTCTGACCACTTCATGTGTAGGGTCATGAAATAGTTAACTGTTGTTTAAAATATTGCTCTGGCCTACATAGCTAAAAACAGTGTATAATCTATTGACTGCATCTGCCTGAAATGTATGTCCTTGCCCTACCACATTGTAAGCTGAATAGATAAGAGTTTGAGCCATGATGTACCCTGCCCTTCTGTACATTTAACTGTTAGAGTTAGATAGGTGTCCTGCTAGTGACCTGCTAGTGTGAGCTTAGAACCAATGAGTGTTAAGAAAAGTAACACGTGAAAAGCTTTTTCTAGAATTCAGTTTTATAGCCAGAAAAATGAATAAATATCTCTGTAACTTCCTGGTTTCGGCACTTCTGAGCCAGCTTGGAGCTCAGGGGTCCAGCATGCATGCTGTGAATAAAACTTGTACTTCTTCACGCCTCTGACTTTGTGTGTCCAAGTGACCTTTCATTTGGCGCCCGAACAGGGACTTGAAGGTCTCTTGACCACTGGTTACTCGATTGGTCACTTGTTTCTGGTCCTACGGCTGATATGTCTGCTTAGCTGGCTGCCTTCCTTTTGGGGGGTTGGCAGACCTCAGGACGTTGGACCGCTTCAACTGACTTATCTAGTCTCAGTTTAAAGTACAAGAATCTGTATCTGTATCTGTATCTGTACCTGGAGTGGCCACTATCTGGTAAGTGGGGATTGATCATCCCTATCCTGTCTCTCGTCTCCTGCCTAGTAAGCCACGTGATCTGTCGCTGAAAAGTTGTGGGGAAGGATTCTAGGAACTGTTATTTTCTGGTTGAGTAACTGAACTGAAATCTGTTGTGTTTTGTGTGTTTGAGAGTGTCTGAGACGTCCTTGAGGACGAAGCGAGTGTGGACCTGTTAGTACTGCGTTTCCCTAGTCCAGAGATGGGCGGGGCCAGGAATTCAGGGAAGTGTTTTGTCCTCCATTGCACAATGGGGAGATGTCTGTCTACCTGTGGGGATCCCTTGATATGTTAGCTAATTTTAAAAAAGGAATTTGTCTTTGATTATACTTAACAAATCAACCCTTATTTGTCTGTGCCAGTTAGAATGGCCGATATTTGGTGTGGGCTGGCCCCCTCTGGCTCCCTGGAAGAGGACATAACCCGTCAAGTTTTTATGCATTCGTTTGCTGTCGGTTCCTCTTCCAGTCAGCCTATTTTGCATTCCAATTGGAAAATCCTTCACCGTCCTTGCTTCAGACCATGCCAAATTCTTCCCTTCATCTGATTCCCAAGTCCTGCAGTATCCCGGGTTTTTTATGAGTTCTGTCTGTCCAAATGTATTAGTGAAGTTTAAACTGTCAGTTGTTCACAGCATGAGAGGAGAGTACTTTTCCTTTTGTGCTGATAAGGGCCATGAAGTGTTTAGCACTTCAAATGCGGTTTCTCCTGAAACAGATAAGTAGTTTTAGATTTAAAGTTTTTGGCTATGTTATAAAATGTTTATATATATTTAGAAATGTATGTAAACGAAAAATATGATTTCTGGAACTTATATTCCATGCTAAAAAGAAGTTCTTTGTCTAAATGTAGACGTTATTTGTCTAAATTTAAAAATTCTGAAAAGGACTACATCTGTAATTTGATCTCTTTGATCTTTATGCACTTCTCTCTCTCCTTTGTGAAATTCTGTAGGAAGGGGGAGTAAGTCTCTACTGAGACCCATGTTGATTGTAACAAAAAAAGAAAAAAGAAAAAAATGAACAGTGTTTAAACTTGTGAGTACAGTAAAACCTTGGTTTGGGAGCATAATTTGTTCCAGAAGCATGCTTGTATTCCAGGGCACTAGTGTACAAAAATATACATACTTGTATTGCAAGCCCTTGCTCGTTTGGAACAGTCACTGCATTCCTGCAGCGACATATAGAGAGGAACCATTGGCTCAGTTGTAAAAATGTGATGCTTCTATACTGTATGTACGTGTATTGCAAGACGTTACTTGTATAGCAAGTTAAAATTTAATCATTGCTTGTCTTATAAAACACTTGCAAACCAAGTTATTTGCAATCCAAAGTTTTACTGTATATTCCAATCTTTGTTTTGTATTTCTGTTTATAAATCATGTAAGTTTAGGTAAGAATGTAATTTTTAGGAATGCTTTTATAAGGAAGTAAATATATTTGCCAGTCAGCTGATAGTGAAGGGACTGCTGCTTTAGAGAGCGCTTGTGTCAGACTACCCTGCTTAGTGGATGGATCCAGAACTGCATTTTACTTAATTTTTACAAGTCAGCTCTTTGGGATAGGAACCTGATATAGAATAGGGATTGAGAACAATTCCTATGTGTTAGTAGACATCTTAAGTTCAATTATTTTGTACCTTCTCTAATCTTTTGTAAACCACATAGCTCTTCACGGTATTGCGGTATATAAACTGTTATTATTATTATTTATCTGAGTCTTTCAGATAGTGGGTCTGCCTTTTAAATTTTCCTGTGGCCATATTTATATTGATTTCAAGTATGCCTTCCTCATGTCACCTACCTTGGCTTTCAAATCTCCCAGGGTACCAGGTCCCTTCCTACACCCGTGTCCAGGCTGTCTGTAGTCTCCCTGTCCCTGATAACTGCAAGGCTCTGAGCACCTTTCTCAGTATTGCAGGATACTGTCCCATCTGGATCCCTGATTTCTCTACTATTGCTCGTCCTCTGTATGATTCCACCAAAGGCGCTGACTCAGCCCCTTTTGTCTGGACCCAACTTCAGGAGCGGTCTTTTCGCTGCCTCCAAAAACTTCTGACTCAGGCCCCTGCCTTCTGGTCCTTCTGCCCAAGAAGCTGAGCTTTATGCCCTCACTTCTGCCCTGCGCCACTCTGCCTCTCAGTCTTGCAATATATATACTGACTCCAAATATGCTTTCCTTAACTTGCATTCCCATAGGGCCATCTGGAAATATCGAGGTTTCATTACAGCTTCCGGCCGACTGATCCATCATGCTCCCCACATTCTTGACCTTCTTGAGGCCGTACAACTACCCTCACGTGTTTCTGTTATGCACTGCCATGCTTGCAGACACGTGACGGACCTTGTCTCTCGTGGCAATGCCCTTGCCAACCGCACAGCCCGAGCTGCCAGTCTCTGTCCCCTCTTTCGGCCCCTCTGTATACAATCATTCCTTTTCTGGATTCCCTTACACCCCAGTACGCTTCTCAGGAACAGACTTGGGCATGCATTATTTTGGGCCAGTCTGTCCTGAAAGGAGGGTGGATACAAAATGCGCCAATTCAAATGCCAATCCAGACCCACACACTGACACTTCAAACGCAAGCACAGCGGGTACCCTCATATTCATTCCTCAACACCTGGCCCTCACGATTGTCAAAAGATGCCATGATCTGGCACACTCTGGAGAACCCGCTATGAAAATTGACTCTCAAGAGACATTTCTTTATCAATCACCTTGATCAGCTAGTCCGGAATATGGTCCGACAGTGTGTTGTCGGTTCTAGAATAAAATTCCCAATCAGATGACTGCCACCTCTTGGATACCAACCTATTGGAACATATCCGATGCAGGTTCTGTCTGTAGATTTTACCCACATGCCCATTTCCTGTTCCCTCAGTCACTTCCTAGTCTTCACAGACACCCTGACTAGATGGGTCAAAGCCTTCCTTACTTGCACTGAACGCGCCAGAGACGTAACCAAACACCTCCTGAATAATTCCGTGCTTTGGTCTCCCTGTTTTTATAGGCAGTGACAATGGCCCTGCTTTCATTGCCGATGTTGTCCAACAAATTGCTCAGGCCCTCCAAATTGAATAGAAATTATATGCTGCTTACCATCCTGAGAGCTCTGGTCAGGTCGAAAGAATAAACAGAACTCTTAAGACCCTTCTCACAAAATGAATTGAAGAAACTAATCTGTCCTGGTCTGTCCTGCTGCCTTCTGTTCTTTTTCAGATTAGATGCATCCCATCTAAGCCCCATTTGAGCTCATGTTCGGCCGGCAACCACCCATTGTGAACCCAGATCCTGGTTCCTGTGCTACTCTGGGATCAGATATCCTCCAGAGTCAGGTCCAGTCTTTAGCTAAAGCCCTTCAAGAGCTCCATAAATGGGTCCTGGAAAGGGCCCCACTACCGATAGCTACACAAGTCCATGGGTAATTCCCTGGAAATACAGTATGGCTAAAACTTGGAAGTCAGACCACCTGAAACCTAGGTGGATAGGTCCTTTTACTGTCCTAATTTCTTTTCTTACAGTTGTCAAAGGTGTCCGGACATGAAACTTGGTTCCACTACAACACGGATCTTCAGCTGAAGCTTTCTAAGACCTCAAAAGTTCTGAATATTTACCACTGTACTTAGCAGGTGTTCTGAATATAATTCTTTATAAGTGTTTGAGTTTAATTGACTGCCTGTGGTTCACCACTGCCTTTAGCAAGTGTCTTGAGTATAACTGTTTGAAGTTTTCTAAGTTGTGCCTGAAAGAAAAATGAGTTTCCTATGTTAGTATATATATATATATATGATATTTGTGTTGCCCTCACTTATGTTTCTTTCTTCTGTATTTTGTACTTAACAAGTGCCCCTAGCCCTTTGCCTGATGTTTGTTTGCATGAAGGGGTTAAGTACAGTGTCAAACATTTGAGGGTATTTTCTGTTTTCAACCTACTGGTGATGAAGTTTAAAAGTGGGCGGAAATCTGCATTTATAATGTTGAGGGTCCACTTATCAACTAGGCTCTTATTGTAGACCCCACTCACCCGGTGTCTTTGTATTGTGATACATGTGTGCTATTTGATGTTTCTCAAGGTCATGGTACTACCCCTAATACAGTTTTGTGTGGCTCCCTAGATTAACTGTGTTATTGTAACCTGATGCCTTTAAGAACTGCCCCTATGAGGAAACCTTCACTAATGGTGGAGCCTGTCCTTTATGAGAAAGTGTCTTGTGGGCCACCTACAATAACACACACAAATATCCCCCTAATACCCCGTCTGCCTCCCTTACTATAGGTCCTAGCTCCGGCCCCTTGTGTACTACAGGCTACTGTAATCCCATGGTTTTCACTATCACTGACCCATATAACTGGAATGCCAATGTCCAAGTCCAGAAGGCCAGAGACTGCATGGCATTGTATATTGATGGTAAAAGGTGAGACTCAGGTACTGATGTATATGTCCGAATTGTATCCCACTCATGTGCTCCTGTCTATCACTCTGTGGTGTTTCCCCAGTTTTATGAAATTATGAAAGTAGATACTAATATCCTGTAATCACTAGAAATCTGTTTATATAGTTTGCTGAAACTATAGGTCAGACTCTTAATGTTAGCAATTATTTTGTATGAGGAGGGACTGGTATGGGAGAACAGTGGCTATGGGAGGCAAAGCAGCTGGACATGTTAAACCTGACTTCACAGACCCTCACTTTTACGTCAGGTCCACGACCTTCACGATGGGCCTTGTCAACCTCCATTGTTGCTTCCCACTGTCTTCAGCCCTTCAGACACTGCTTAATGGAACTTCCTATGAATGATGGTCAGCTCCTGATAGTTGATATTGGCTCTGTGATCTGTTTGCCTACTCTTGGTTGCCTGCTTAATGGACTGGTACATGTGTGCTTTGCATGATTCGTCGCAGCTTCTTCCCGATGGTGAACACCTGGGAGCCCCTGTATTCAACACCAGAGGTCGCCAAAAGCGGTCTACTTCCACCAATTCCCTTAAAATAGGTGAATGGGGTGATGACTGGCCTGCAGAACGGATCATTGCTGCTTATGGACCTGCCACGTGGACCGAGGATGACACCTGGGGCTATCAGACCCCAATCTATATGCTGAACTGCATTATTTGTCTATAAGCTGTACTTGAACTGATAACCAATGAGACCTCCCGAGCTTTGAGTACCATTGGCAGAGCGGAAGCTAAAATGCGCACTGCTATTTATCAGAATCGTCTAGCTTTGGACTATTTACTAGCTGCTGTGCCTGTGATAAATTCAACCTCTCCAACTGCTGCCTTGAACTTGAGTAAAGTGATTGAGAACGATGTGGATCGTATCACCAAACTGGCTCATGTTCCTGACCAGACCTGGCGTGACCTTACTGCAGACTGGATCTCTGGTACCTTCAGCTCCTGGTTGCCCTCTGGTTCAGCACTGAATATCATCTTGCTGGTTGCTGCCCTGTCTTCTCTGCTCCTTTGCTGCCTGCCCTGTGTGGTCCCCATAGCCATAAAGCTGCTCCACTGAACTATGGACTCTGCTGTCAAACGTTCCACTGCTGCATTGGCCCTCTCCCAGTATCATCCCTTACCCACTGGGGACCCTGACTTTCCTGACCCCTAACTTTATTTTGTCAGGCTTGGCTCCTTAGGTACGCCAGCCTGAAAGGGGGGAATGTAGGGTCATGAAATAGTTAACTGTTGTTTAAAATATTGCTCTGGCCTACATAGCTAAAAACAGTGTATAATCTATTGACTGCATCTGCCTGAAATGTATGTCCTTGCCCTACCACATTGTAAGCTGAATAGATAAGAGTTTGAGCCATATGTACCCTGCCCTTCTGTACATTTAACTGTTAGAGTTAGATAGGTGTCCTGCTAGTGACCTGCTAGTGTGAGCTTAGAACCAATGAGTGTTAAGAAAAGTAACACGTGAAAAGCTTTTTCTAGAATTCAGTTTTATAGCCAGAAAAATGAATAAATATCTCTGTAACTTCCTGGTTTCGGCACTTCTGAGCCAGCTTGGAGCTCAGGGGTCCAGCATGCATGCTGTGAATAAAACTTGTACTTCTTCACGCCTCTGACTTTGTGTGTCCAAGTGACCTTTCACATGGGTGGACATAATTGTCCAAGATCATCATGACCATAATGATTTTTCACCATGATTCTTCTGTCCCATATTCTCACTTAGAATAAACAATCCAGATCCACACTGCAGTGTTTTCAATACACCAGCTTAGATCATTAATGCTGACAATTTAATTCTTTTTTTTTTTTTTTTTTTTTGTCATTTGTAAAAGATTTATTGCACTTAGCAGGTTTTGAATGCACAGTCTTGTCTTGTAAACATATCTACGAATACAGTTACATGACTGCCAGCTTCTCTCTCCTTGAGCCATCAGATCTGACAATTTAATTCTTATTAAAAAAACAAAAACAACAGGCCTGATCTGGACAGCTATGTAATAAAGCCTAAATTAACCTAACTTCCCTATAGCCTACAGGCCCAAAACCAACCCTGTTAAATTTTGGTTGCCTTCCGGGCAACATCTAACCTTGGATTTAGATATCATATCAAAAATGCCCCTCCCCATTACTAAAATGTCTTACTTTGCCTTTAAAAATTTGACAGATCTTTAACCCATCACAATTTTTGCTGTATCTCTTGATAATAAATATAGAATTAAACACTGTTATATAGTTTAGGAAGAAGTTTATCAATAATGTTGAGGATTTTTTAAATGATTAAATTTAGGTTAGGTTATTGCTCCTTTTACCATATTTTTTGCTCTATAAGTTGCACTTTTTTTTCCACCCAAAAGTGGGCGGAAATTTCGGTGCATCTTATGTAGCAAAGAATCAAAATTTGTACCCTCCCCCCCCTTAGCATTGTAAAACACCCTCCTGCTGCACTTTTTCAACCCCCTCCCCCCACCTCTCAGCACCACCACACCTGTTTAAAACAAAACACCTGCCTGTTGCAGGTACCTTTTTTAAAGAGCCTGGTGGTCCAGCATGTACCGTATTTTCACGCATATAACGCGCGTGTTATACACGGTTTTTACAAACCGTGCATAACCTGGCGTGTTATACGCGTGAGCGCGTTTAAAAAAATTTTTTTTACATAGTTCCCCCCCGACGTCCGATTCACCCCCCCGCAGGACCGTTAGCACCCCAACCCCGAAGGATCGCTCGCACGCACCCCCACCCCGAAGGACCACTCGCACGCACTCCCACCCGCACCCCCACCCTGAAGGACCGCTCGCACCCCCACAGCCTCCCGACCCCCCACTCATCATGTAGAAGCTCCTATCGGTGTCCTGCTGCTTCCTCTTGGTGGTCCCGGCCCTTCTGTGAGCCCTGCGTCTAAGCTGCTTCGTCTTCCGGCGGTCCCGCCCTTTCTCTGACGTCTGACGTCAGAGAAAGGGCGGGACCGCCGGAAGACGAAGTAAATCTGATTTTATAAGGATTTCTCTAAAAATTTAATTGTGAAGGCCTCTCTGTGCCTCCTGCAATAGTTATATTGTTACTTTTGGGAATAAGATTGTTTGCCATAGAACTGAAACCCTTTTATACTGAAGGAGTCCTTCCGTTTCCATGTGGCCTAACATGTACAATCCATTTCTCTGATAGGATACTCTACAGGTGGATGAAGATGACAGACCAGAGCTGGTATGGTGGAAATGTAAGAAGTGGGCCCTGCACATTGTCACTCGTCTCTTTGAACGGTAATCGGCTGATAAAGGCAGCATCACAGACTAAATATTAATTTTTATTTGTTCACATTTACTTGTTTAGCATTGCAGCTAAGAAGAGTGACAGCCAGGGCTGGATTAATGAATAGGCCCAGTAGGCACATGCCTAGGGCTCGATGAAGGAGGGTATCAACCAAATTTTTTTTTTTAAACTGTGATGGCCCCCACCCCCAGCATCGATCAGCAATGCATGCCTTCCCCCCCCCCCCCATCGATGGAAAGTAAGATAAGCAAGGAACGCGGGTAAGAAAGGCAACAGCAACTGTAATTTTCCAAGCGGTGCTGCTTGCCAAAGCTTCCCCTAGAGGGAAGCTTTGGGCAAGCAGCACCGCTTGGAAAATTACAGTTGCTGTTGCCTTTCTTACCCGCGTTCGTTACAGATGATGGATGTAGTAAGAAAGGGGCAGGGCAGATGATGGAAGTGGGGAGAAGGAAGACAAAAGGGAGCAGGGCAGAGCAGATGATGGAAGTGGGGAGAACTTGTGCCCAGCCCTCACTTCACCACTGTTGCTGCTTTCCCACATGCTGGATGGGGGGAAGAAGATAGTTAGTGAGATAGTGGAGGGGTGAAAGAAAGGGGTGGCAAGCTGTGAGTAGATACAGTGAAAAGAGGGAAATTGAGGGCTGAATAGTAAGAAAGAATTGAATTTAGACAGAGGCAGAAAATAGAGAAGGAAGACAAGGAAAGGGAAGAGAGAGGAAAAAGATGCCAAAGAACGGGGAAGGAGACAGAGATATCAGATCTGAGCGGAGGAAATGAGAAGAGAGAGAGATGCTAAAAACCACAGGGAAGGGAAGGAGAAAGATGCCAGACCATGAGGGAACAAGAGGGAAGATGATGGATGCCAGACCAAAGGGGGAGGGGGGCAAGAGGAGAGATGGCAGAGGGAGGCAGACATTTTCTGGAAGGGGCAGACAGTAGATGGAAGGAAGAGAATGACAAGAAGATAAGGAAAGCAGAAACCACATGACAATGGTAGAAAAAATTTATATTTTTTATTTTTTTGCTTTAGGATAAAGTAGTAGGGAGTGATTAAGGAGGATAAAGAGGTAGCTGAGAGGTTGAACACGTTCTTCTCGTCGGTTTTCACGAGAGAAGACACATCTAATATACCGGACTCAGAGGAGCTCATGAGTGGGGAACAGGCTGAAAAATTAGAACACATAGAGGTAAGTAAGGAGGATGTCCTCAAACAGATAGACAGGTTAAAATGCGGCAAATCGCCGGGCCCGGACGGGATCCATCCAAGGGTTCTGAAAGAACTAAGACAAGAAATAGCGGGCACAATCCAGCATGTTTGCAACCTATCCTTGAAAACTGGAGAGGTACCAGAGGACTGGAAATTGGCGAATGTCACACCTATCTTCAAGAAGGGATCGAGGGGTGACCCCGGAAACTACAGGCCGGTGAGCCTGACTTCAATTATAGGGAAGATGGTGGAAGCTATGATCAAGGACGGTATTTGCGAGCACATCGAGAGATATGGCCTACTGAGAACAAGCCAGCATGGATTCTGTAAGGGAAGGTCATGCTTAACGAACCTTCTGTACTTCTTTGAGGGAATAAGCAGTCGGGTGGACAATGGGGAACCTATTGACATCATTTACCTTGATTTTCAAAAGGCTTTCGACAAGGTGCCACATGAAAGGCTGCTTAGGAAGCTGTGGAACCACGGTGTGGGAGGGGATGTGCACAGATGGATCGAGCACTGGTTGTCGGGTAGACTGCAGAGGGTTGGAGTAAAGGGACAATACTCTGACTGGCGGGGAGTCACGAGCGGTGTGCCACAGGGATCGGTGCTGGGGCCGTTACTCTTCAACATATTTATCAATGACCTGGAAAAGGAGGCAAAGTGCGAGGTTATAAAATTTGCAGACGATACCAAACTGTGCGGCAGAGTTAGGTCCAGGGAGGAGTGTGAGGACCTACAAAGGGACCTGGACAAGCTGGAAGACTGGGCAAACAAATGGCAAATGCGATTTAACGTGGAAAAATGCAAGGTCATGCATATAGGGAAAAAGAACCCGTTGTTCGACTACAAATTGGGGGGGGCATCGTTGGGAGACAGCAGTCTTGAGAGAGACTTGGGTGTGCTGGTGGATGCATCACTGAAGCCATCTGCACAGTGCGCAGCAGCCTCGAAAAAAGCCAACAGGATGCTGGGCATCATAAAGAGGGGCATAACAACCAGGACGCGGGAAGTCATCATGCCATTGTATCGAGCGATGGTGCGTCCGCATCTGGAATACTGCGTTCAATATTGGTCGCCGTACCTCAAGAAGGACATGGCGGTACTTGAGAGAGTCCAAAGGAGAGCAACGAAACTGGTAAGAGGGCTGGAACACTGCCCATACGCCGAGAGGTTGGATAGGCTGGGGCTCTTCTCTCTGGAAAAGAGGAGGCTCAGGGGAGATATGATAGAGACCTTCAAGATCATGAGGGGCATAGAGAGGGTGGATAGGGACAGATTCTTCAGGCTGAAGGGGTCAACAGGCACGAGGGGGCATTCGGAGAAACTGAAGGGAGATAGGTTCAGAACAAATGCAAGGAAGTTTTTTTTCACCCAAAGGGTCGTGGACACTTGGAATGCGATACCGGAGGAAGTGATAAGGCAGAGTACGGTACAAGGGTTCAAACAGGGATTGGACGGATTCCTGAGGGATAGGGGGATCGTGGGATACTGAGAGAGGTTCTGGGATGTAACACAGGTATAGAAAGCTAAACAGGAAATAAGTATAGAAATCCAACCAGGTCGTGGATGTGCAAGACCGGAGGGTTAGGACTTCGATGGGAAGATAGGACTCAATGGGAAACCAAGGTGGCAAGGGGGCCCCTTCTGGTGACTGTAGACAGGCCGTGACCTGTTCGGGCCGCCGCGGGAGCGGACTGCTGGGCGGGATGGACCTATGGTCTGACCCGGCGGAGGCACTGCTTATGTTCTTATGTTCTGTGTTGATAAATATCTAGAAATTGAAATAGTGATCCTTTTATTGGACTAATTTTTATACATTTTTGATTATTTCAGAGGCCAAATTCTTCCTCAGGTCAGGACAGGATATTGTGACAGCAGTATACTTTACTGACCTAAGGAAAGAGGTTTTGACCTCTGAAAGCTAATTAAAAAATGTATTTGTCCAATAAAATGGTATTATTTTATTTTCCATTTTTTTGTTTTATTTTTATTTGTTAATTTGTAAAGTGATTTGTTATTTCTCTTTTTTCAAATTTACATCTGCTATCTTTATATTTTGTTCAGTATTGGGGGATATGCACCACTGTTTCTTCACCCCTAAACTGTACCGTTCCTCTGCTCTGCACTGCTCTGCACTGCTCTGATGGTCATAGAATTCTTATGATTATCAGAACAGCGCAGAACATTTAGTCCGCCAGCCAGCGCTAAAAACCTCTTCTGTGCTTTTGTAAAAAAAAAAAAAAAGGGGGGGGGGGGGGGCTTAGTTTGTGATTACTTATTCCTTAATAGGTGAGGGTGGTTCTGTGTCCTGTGTGTATGAAAGACATGGTTTTATTTATTTTGATTTTTAGCCCTTCCTTCCCGAAGCTCAGAATGGGTTACATTATACATTCACATTATACAAAAGCCGGGACATGACAGGTCTTAGGGAAGAGGGTACGATGGGAAAAATTGTTGAAATTTCACAGAGACTAAGTTAGAGGTTGGCCATTAAATATAGGGGTACAAAGGCAGGTTACAGAAAAGGGGGGTAGTCTGTCAGAGTCTGTTTGGATGAAAAGAATGGTCTTTACTACTTTTCGCAGATCAGCTGAAAGTATTGTCTTCGCTGCTCTTTGAAGAGTATGGTCTTCACTGCTCTCCAGAATTTCATCAGTGAGTTCTGGGATTTTATCTGATTAGGCAACTGGTTCCAGAGCTGGGGGATGAAATGACTGTATGAGCGTTTCCGGGCCGTTTCCATCTGGAGGGATTTTCCTTGGGGGATGCACAGTCATCTTTCCGCGGTTGAGCATAGGGGCGATTGGGGGTGTACTGGTGTAGTTCGGAAGCTATATATGTAGGGGTTATGTTGTAGAATCTTTTGTGGGCAATTACTAGAGTTTTCCTGATAGCGTTTCCTGATAGGTAGCCAATGTTCTGCTGGAGAGGTGGGGTCGCAGAAACGTTGACCAGCCTTGTTTGATGAAATGCAACAGGCATGGTTCCTGGGAGCACCTTGAAAAATAAACATGATGTGAATCTCCTTATTGTCTGCCAATCTTCTTTTGTTCCACGTTGGATTCTTTGGTAGACCACTTGCCTTGTTGTTTTGTTACAAATTAACATATATGGAGTGGAACGTACCAGAGGAGTTACAGATTTGGTTGTTTGGGTTAAAGTTGGTTGACATAGAATGAGGCAGTTGAGAGGAGTTGCAAACTTTGTTATTAATGTAGACTTATGTTTCGGATAGTATTACTGCTGTACAATGCATTTGAACACTTTTATATACATTTGTAAAGGGTTCTAAGTTAAAGTCCTGGGCAAGTAGGTGGGAAAGGAAGGAAGGGGGGAATTTGTTCAGAGATGTTTGGGGCTTGCATAGAACTAAAACTGTACACTGGCACTGGTATGGTAATCTTTGTTGTTTGTTTTGAATTTTATAATAAAAGAAATACAAGTGGAAATGAAGTAAATAAGAAAATGGGTAAATAAATGGGACGGGACATGGGTAGGGCATGGGCGCAGCTAGGGGGCCCAGTGTAGTTGTGTGCCTAGGGGCCCTCGGAGGATTAATCCTGCCCTTGTTACAGCACCATAGAGAGAGTAGAGAGGAACAGATTCTTCAAACTTTTGAATAATAAAAGAACAAGAAGGCATTCGGAAAAATTGAAAGGGGCCAGATTCAAAATGAATGCTAGGAAGTTCTTCTTTACCCAACGTGTGGTGGACACCTGGAATGCGCTTCCAGAGAGCATAATAGGGCAGAGTATGGTTCTGGGGTTCAAGAAAGGATTGAACAATTTCCTGCTGGAAAAGGGGATAGAGGGGTATAGATAGAGGATTACTGCACAGGTCCTGGACCTGTTGGGCCGCCGCGTGAGCGGACTGCTGGGCACGATGGACCTCAGGTCTGACCCAGCAGAGGCATTGCTTATGTTCTTATGTTCTTTTAGGAACAAATTGAAGTTGAGAGAGAGCAAGAGCATATACATTTAGAATTTGATTAAAAGAATGAGTGTGCATTATGGAGGAGAGTGTGGCATAGTGGTTAGAGTTATAGCCTCAGCACCCTGAGATTGTGGGCAAGTCACTTAATCCTCCACTACCCCAGGTGCATTAGATAGTGAGCCCACCAGAATAGATAGGGAAAATGCTTGAAGTATCTGTATGTAAACTGCTTTGAGTGTGGTTCTATAACTACAAAAAGGCGGTATACAATGAAGTTGTTTCTTTCTAACATTGTATGGTAATCTTCAGTTTTACCCAAGAGTTGTTGAGTGTTTCTCTTTTTAAATGTAACCTGAAATTGTATCATCTAGAGAAGTTTCAAGTTTATTAAAAAATTTTTATACCACTCAATCAGTCTTCTGAGCGGTGTACAATAAAAATACAGTTTGTGACAAAGATAGGGTTTGCATTTGACAATTAAAATATGCGTAACATACTCAGACATAGACAAACGGGAACAAATGGAAAAAAGGATAGGAACTACAATATTTTAAGAAAAGAGTACAATTAGGGAGAAAATAGCCGGGAAAAAAAAGATGATGCCTTCTGCTGTTGGCGTCTGTGTAGTCCTTATAAGGGCAATTAAGTATCGAATGCATCTTTGAACAAAAATATTTTCAGCTTTGTTTTAAAATGAAGCAGAGATAATTCTTCACGAAGATAATTAGGAATAAAATTCCAAAGGGATTACTGTTGACAAGTTAGAATCACTCAGATAAGCTATTTATATAGAAACATGATGGCAGATAAAAGACAAATGGCCCATCCATCAAGTCTGCCCATCTGGTTATATTTCTTCAACCTAAAAATCAATCTGACCGCCGCATTTTGCACTATTTGCAATCGTTGCAAGTTCTGGGAAATTGCTAAATAAGCAATATTGCTGAAATCAAGCTGACTTAATATGAGAGACTGTACCAAAACTCTAAATGATGAAGCATCAAAATACACCCTAACGGACCAAAGCTTCCAAAGAGTAAAAAAACCCTTTCTAACCAAAGAGTCCACCTGGTCCTTCATAGTCAAGCCCTGGTCCAGTATTATTCCCAAAAACATAATTATAGATTGAATAGGATAGTTGAATTTATTGATACACAATGATGTTTTAGTATCAAATGGGCGCGGTGAAGCTACAAAAAATTTCATTTTTTTCTGAATTAAGCTTCAGTCTAAATTCAGTCATCCATTGCTCCATCAGACCTAATACTTCTATTGCCTTAGGAATAACTTCAGAAAGAGAGGTAGCAAATGGAATAATGACCGTAAAATAATTTTTATCCCCAGCTGGGGCAATTAGGCACCTAATGATGACATATAAACGTTTCTATCTACCTCAAAAACATCTTGATGAATTCCTTGGGCTGTTTTACCCCTGATTCATGCCAGATTTGCACTGGATGGCTGGCTGAGGAGTGTCTGTCCTGCAGGACACATAAGGGTTGGGGCAGGAATGCTGGGCTTAACCCCCTCTGGTCCCTGTAGTGCAGGGGAGTCACAGGTGGTTCATTTATTAGTGATCAGAATGTGTCAGTTTTGAGAATTTATATCTGCTGTCTATTTTTTGACCTATATTTGTCTATTTTTCTATAGTTACTGAGGTGACATTGCACATTCTAAAGTCCTCTGCCTTGACATCTTTGAAAACCCCCCAGATATAAATAATTAACTTTTTCTCTGCGTATAGTGTGCTTTGTGTTTTTTATTTTTTATTTTATGGTTACCATTATGAATTAATAAGATATTATGTGTACATGAAAAATGAATGGAAGAAATTGGGAGCGGGGATAGGGCGGGATTTGGGAGCGGGACTGACAATTAATAGATGTCCCATTTTGATGAAAAAAATAAATGGTCACGTTATACATACATGATCTCTTCATCTCTCGATCTCTGCACTAACAGAGACCTGGATCTGTCCTGATTACTGTACCTTAGCTGCTGCCCTTTTCTCCCATATGCCTCGCCTGGTTTGTCAAGGAGGTAGGCGTGGGGCTACTACTCTCACCCTCTTGCAGATTTTCCCACCACCATCTCAATGCTCTTCCTCCTTTGATGTCCATTCCACCTGTCTTTTTACACTCTTCCTTCCTCACCAGCTTTGACTCCTGGCTGTCCTTCTTTCTCGAGCGGTCATCCCCCTCATCCTCAGTGACTTCAATATCTATGTCGATGACCCCTCTGACTCCTTCAACTCTTAAGTTCCTTGCCCTAACATCTTCATACAATCTCTTGCTGTGCTCCACCACCCCTATACACTAGAAAGGACACTGCCTAGACCTAATTCTATCCTCCAACTCAACCACTAAATTCTGCAATACCACCCTTCCCCTCTCTGACCATCACCTGTTAACATTCACTATTCATCTCCCTACCCCCCAGATCTGCCAATCGTCACCAACACATTCAGGAGCTTTCAGGCTATTAAGCTCAGATAAAGAAAACCTTCAGATCTTGGTTATTGCAATATTCTTTATGTAGGATGCAAAGAAAATATACGACACCCCTCCTCCCCCGCTACAAACCATTCAAAATGTAGCAGCCAGACTTATTTTCTCAGCAACTAAATATAACAAAATGATACTACACTGGCTTCGAAGAAAGGTGCATTTTTAAATTATGTACATTGATCTTTTTAATTTTCCATGGTGAAACACTAGACTATATGTTGAATTTAATAGAAATACCATCCAATGGCAAATACAACTTGATCAGCAACCATATTTATTTATTTGGATTTATATCCCGTCCTCCCAGAAGAGATCAGAATGGGTTACAAGTTTACATACATAATAAATCATAACAGGGTATATACATTATAAGACATAATAGGGTTTATATAATAAAGTAGAGTAGGGTATAGTAATGTGTAGAACATGACAGTACATTTTAGGTCATGACATGATAGGACAATAAATAGGGGGAGTATGACAGTAGTCAAAAAACATGACAGTGCTTAATAGGATATGACAGGACAAGACTTCATACAGAATGGGGTGGTAATGTTATGAGTTTGGTATGGCTTCAGAAAACCAAAATGTCCACCAAAGAGAAAAAATTATACCAAAAACAATTGGTGAGAGCTCCCAGTTCCAGTGTGATTGTGCCAAGCTGTTGTTAGCAGTAATTATTGCCTCCTGTCTTTATTAAATGGACTGGCTACCATCCTTTCGTCTCTCCAGTATTTTTCCATCCCTACTCCTGATGATGATTCCGAAATGGGGCTCTGTAGGATGGAGATAGAGTGGTGAAACGAACTTGATGGGACTCAGCTAAGTTGAAATTTTCTTAGCATTTTTGGTTCAATTTAAGTTTTGATTTTTTCGTTATTGATTACTTTTGAAGTCTGTTGTTCTGGGGGGTTTGAAGGGCTTCTTGGTCTTTTTTCTCCTGGCTTGAAATTATTCCCAGTGCCTTTGGGCTTAAGAGTTTAAAGCTCTCACCAATTGTTTTTGGTGTGAGTTTGGTTTAACATTGTGGTAACTAATAGAGCTTAACAGTACATTATAGTTCATGACAGTGCGAACCATTGTAAAGTAGTACATATGAGAATAAGATTCCCAAATCGTAGAGGAATCAAATAAAAAACTATTCACTCTTCAGCCTTTCCATATCTGGCATCAAAATAGTGGAATCCTTTACCAGCACAATTAAGGAACACCTGTCCTACTAAAACTTTCGTAAAGGCCTGAAAACCTATCTATTTGGAAAATATCTTACATCACCCCCCCAACCCCCTATCCCCCCCACACACACACTCAAATAGGCTATGACCAACAAAAACCAATCAAGACACAAACCACTTCTCTGATAGATGATCAAGCTCTCTACATACCCATCACCCCACAAACCAGGAAAGTGACACTCGTACCAGAACCCGTAATGCCAAGATTACAACACCTGATATGGCCAGTCTTCTCTCCAAACCACCTATCATAATCATACGCCTACTCAAACCAAGATATCTATGCCATGAACCTTAATTAAATAATGCAAATCCTGGACATTGCCAGACTCTTCTAACTTCTAAATTGCATTGAACTCCTGGGGCATATTAGCAATCCATAAACACTAATGTAATGTATACTTAGATACTCATATAATATGTTTCATTTCATTTGTGCTTTACTGCTTCTCCTCCAAAAAAATGGGATCTGGAGAGATTTACAATGTTATAAAATATAGTACAGGATCCCTGTTAAATCCAATTAAAGTAAAACTTAAATGACCTAATAAACCAAGAATAACCATACTGGGTCATACCAATAGTTCATCTAGTCCAGTATTCTGTTTCCAATAGTGGCTGATCCAGGTCACAAGTACCTGGCAAAAACCCAAATAGAAGCAACATTTCATACTATCAATGCCAAGGCAAACAGTGGCTTCCCCATGTCTGTTTCAGAAGTTTTGAAGTAAGATCAATTCTAGTCAGACTTCTGTGGATCAGGTAGATTAATATGGGCTGTGCCCTAGAAATGGTAGGGAGGGGGGAGAGATTAAGAGGTATATTTTCAAAACACTTAGACACACAAAGTACTAAAGAAACCTATGATAATTTGTGTGTCTAAGTGCTTTGAAAATTAGCTCCTGAGTATGCCAGTGCTTGATCATGATGAAGTGGAACTTATGCAGAGTGGCAGGTATGATGCTGGCCACCTTATTGGGCAGACTGGATGGATCGTGCAGATCTTTCTCTGTCAACCTGCCAACATTTACTATGTTACTATGTACAGACTGACATACTTACACAGGGGTATTCTGTATATGGTGCTACTTTTGTGCCAGATTTTCAGCAAGGAAAAGTGTTTGGATGCAAAGTCCCGAAAAGGAGGAGATCTGTGTGAAAGCAAGCATGTCCATTTATATAATAGCACCTAAGTGTTTCCGTGTGGATCTGAAAAAAGGGTGTGGTCTTGGGAGGAGCATGGGTGGGTCAGTTGTGCCCCTTTAAAATGTGCACAGTGTTACAAAATAGTGCAAATCCATGCCAAATTTGTGTACTAGAATTTACATCTGGTTTCAGGTGGTGTAACTTCTCATGCCCAGTACTGAGCATGGATCCCGGTGTTATGTGATATTGTATAAAGGGTGCCAATCCTGGAACACCTGTGCTAGTGCAATAGGTGTGTCATTCTGGGTAAGCGGGTTATATACCAATGCTCATGCACCTTGAAAAAGGACTCCACTCCAGTTTTTGAATCCCTCCTACTTCACAAAAGGCTCTACTGCCCCCTACAGTTTTCTCCTTCTGAACGCGAGCCTAAAGGAGTGTTTCTTTTCTGCTCTGCTTATTTCTTTATTTTTCTTCATTTTTTTTGTATTTATTTCATCTTTCGGTGCTAAGAGCTCCCCTAGTCAAGGGTCCAACTCTGCCTGCATGGAGGAGAAGTAGACTGAGCTCTGCAGGTGACAGGCCAATCCCTTGTACCTGTTAGCCAGCCAGCAGATGCCTTTTTGGAGCTTGGAGCTATCCTCTGGTAGTATTGCTCACCTACTGCTTGCAGAGGTTTGAGTGCAGACTGTTAACATCCGTAGGGGGCTTAGGGGGGTCTCGCAGGGTGCCGGATAAATTTTGCCTGCCCCTATACTTTTATGTGTGTCCACGGTCCACAGGGGTTGGAGGCTTAGTCAGATACCTGTCAGATTGGCAGCCTGAAGATTCAGCACTGGAAGAACATTCTATTTGAAGCAGTGATTTCTTCTCCCAGATCCAGCTCCTTTTAAAGCTGAGGCAGGCTGCAGTACACTGCCATCACAGGTCACAGTGAGTAAGGCCTCTGAAGAAACTCTCTTTGGGGGGGGGGGAGTTTCTGCAAGCGTTGCTTTTGGAGGTGTTTGCCTGTTCCCTGATGTTCTCCCACCTCTAAAATCGATAGGTTTTTTTTTCATTTTGTTTGTATTTTTTCAGGCTTGCTTTTTGCACCAAAATGCTGCTGGTGTGCCATCTTGAATTTCCTGGGTTTTTGGGGGTTTATTTTTCAAAATTCATCAGGAGCTCCAAATTGCATTTTTTGCCTCAAAACTGGCAGGGATAGAGTCCTCAGACTCTTTTGACCCTACTTCATGCCAGGTTTGCACTGGATGGTTGCCTTGTGCCACGCAGCACTTGAAAGGAGGGAGGGAGTTTAGGAATAACCAGATTAGCCTCCCCTTTGCTCTCTAGGGCCGAAGACTGGATGGGAAGCCCATTGGATGGGGCAATTTTACTTTCTGGGTCCTGGAATTGCAGTCCTAAGCACAGGGGCGCAGAGGCCATGGAGTGCAAGAGACGCAAGCTGAAGTCCTCTACTGGAGACTCAGTACTTCTTAGTTTGGCTTTTTCTTCAGGATTTGTTAATTTAATGTGGAGATTTTTTCAGGACAGGCAACCTTCCAAGGGAAAGTCTCTGACAGCGCTCGAGGGGGCAGAGGCTCCCAGGGTGCGTCTACCTCGCTGGCTGTAGCTGACCAGGCTCTAGGTCAGTGGTCTTTAGTAATTTTTAAGTCAGGGCCACTTTAGACCCAAATGAGCTGAACGAGAACTGCCAAATATCTTCCCATGCATAGCTGTGACACTGCTGATTAGTGTGTCAATGAAATCTACTCTACCAGCCCGTCTTCAGATTTTTTCTTGAGAGTATCCTCTGGGAGGTAGGCATTTTAAATGCATTCTCTTCATCTGTTGAGAAATACCTTGTCCTTCAAGCAGGCACCATTTTCTCCCATGAGCTTGGGTAGAGAGGCAAAGAAAAAAAAGCCAAAAGGATGACGAGGGCCGCCACAAAGGCCTTCAGGGGTCACCATTGACTCCCGGGCCTTGCATTGAAAAACACTACTCTGAGAGAGATTCCTACAATGATGGGTCACTTACTATGCCCTCACTGCTCCTTGTGACCATGGGCAAGTCACTTAATCCCCTCTTTGCCCCAGGTACACTAGATAGAGTTTGAGCCCACCGGGACAGATAGGAAAATATGATAAAGTACCTGAATGTAAACCACTTAGGATATAAGTGGTATATAAATAAATAAAATAAATAAATAAAATTACTGTCTCACGACACACCCTCCCTGTCCAGATGCAGGGTTGCAGTCGTGCACTTTAGACCCTGTGGTGGCTCTCGATCTGGGGATGATCCCATGGTTCTTCGGTTATTCAAACCCTTAGCTCTGTTGGACCTCATTTCTGATTTGTTTTGGGAGCTATACTTGGACTCCCAACAGGTGCCCTCTACTCTATTATGAGTGGAGTGAGAGCCAGTATTCCATGTTTCCCTGACTTCTTGATATTAATGACTTAGTCATGGAGTATTGGGATGCTGTGGAATGGTCCCTTAAAGTTGTCAGGTCTATGGCTCAGCTGTATCTGATGGCACCAGCATTTCACCAGCTGTTCCTTCAGCCCAAGGTGGATTCTTTGGTAGCACAGGTTACAAAGCACACTTCCCTACCAAACTAGGATATGCAGGACCACAGGGTAAATGTTCTTCTCAAGCGGCTGTTCTAGACTTTGGCCTTAGGAATCAAATCAACCATAGCAGCCTCCTTTGACCTGTGCCTGTCATTCTGGGCCTCCTAAAGCAGCAGCAGCAGTGACCAGCCAGCAGCGGCAGTGCTCTAAACAGGCTGCTCATGGCCTGTCCCTCCAAGGCCTTCCCTCTGCCATGTCACTGATGATGTCACTGATGCATCAGAGGGAAGCCCTGGTAGGGCAGGGCGTGAACAGCCTGTTGAGAGCACTGCGTCTGCCAGCCTGCCTCTACCACTGTAGCTGCTGCTTTAGAAGGCACAAATGTATGTCAGGTCTCATGTTTTGGGGGAGGGGTGGTTTCGGTCAGGAAGTGCTGCACAGGGGAATAAGAGGTATGGAAAGCTGCTGTAGAGGGGGGATGGGAGGGTTGCTCAGGGGGATGGGAGGGAGAGATGGAAGGCTTCTGCACAGGAGGATAGAAGGAAGAGAAGGAAAGCTGCTGCACGAGGAAGAGAGGGGAAGAATTGTTGGATATGGGCTGCAGCAGATGAAGGGAGAGATGCAATGAAGAGGTAAAAAGGGTGAGAGGGAAAAATCATGAAAATGTTGGAGGGGAGGGAGACATGCATGGAGAGAGAGAAAAATGTTGGACATAGGGTAGAGGGCAGGAAGAGATGGTGCATGGAGGGAGAAAGAAATGTTGCACATGATAATAGAGGGGAGGAAGGGAGAAATGCTGCATGGAGGGGAATAGAGAGGTTTGAACTAGGGCACAAGGCAGAGAGAGATGGTAGACAATGGGAAAGAAACAGAAATGTTGAATATGGCAATGAAAGGGAAGGTACAGAGATGGAAGATGGATGGTAAGCACAGAGAAAGAAGAAAATGTCAAATGAGCAGGTGACCCTGGCGAGCGAGTTAACAGAAGACAAACAGAAACCAGAACCTGGGACCAACATGATGTGAATAATACAATGACCAGACCACAAAAGGTAGAAAAAAACAATTTTATTTTCTATGTTGTGATTACAATGTCAGATTTGAAATGTGTATCATACCAGAGCTGGTGTTAGACAGCGAGCATGAGCTAGGACCTAACAGAGAGAAGAAAAGTATTTTATATTTGTTTATTTTGTTTACACCACAATGCCGGCGTGAGGTTGGAGAGGGTAAAGTGAGGTAGGGTGGGAGAAGAAGCTACAAAATAAACCTGCTAGGATATTTGAAAAAGAACATCCTATTGGCAGAGAAAAGCAAATCGAATTAAAAAATCAATTCAATAGGCCAAAGCAAATTTAAAAATTTTCTCTGAATCGGACATCACTAGTCTGGAGTAGTTCCCCTCAAGATAGGGGCTACAGCTATCAGACTTTGTGCTGGCTAGGACCGTTGGGTTCTGGAAATCATCCATAGTGGTTACAAACTGGAATTTTCCCAGCCCTTAATGGACTGCTTCCTGGATTCCCCTGTGGGGCAACCAGAAAAAGCAGTCAGGCTTGAAGCCACAGTGAGAAGGTTATTGGATATGGAGACAGTTCATTCTGTCATAGCGGTGGTATCTCTGGGAGGAGTTCTTAGCCTCTCTGGATCTGACCTATTCCCATATTCCCAGACCACAGAAAGTTCCTCAGGTTTCATGTTCTGGCAAACTATTACCAGCTCTTGGCCCTTCCCTTTGGTCTGGTGACTATGCCTCACACTTTCACCAAGTGCCCACCTGCAAAAGCTGGGCTTACAGGTTCAATCCATATTTTGATGATTGGCTGATCAGGGCCATATCATTCACCGAAGGACAGCAAGCGGTGTCTCAGAAGATCTGAGTGCTGTAGAGACTGGGTTGAATAGTAAATATCCAAAAGAGTCATTTGACTCCAACACAGTCCCTAGAATATCTAGGTGTCTCGTTCAACACAGCGGATGGCCGTGTCTATCTTCCAGAGGCACACAGACAGAAGCTTTGCTCCCAATTATCGCGAGGTCCTGCCGGATTCCCATAGGGAAGGGTTTGCCAGGTTTATGTCCAACCTGTCTCTATTGCGCCTGTACCTGTTTCACGCTGTGTACGACGCGTTTGAGCTTGTCTCGAGGGTGTCGGCATTTGCTGTGGCTATGCGCCGGCTAGCGTGGCTACGCACTCTCGATATGGATTCAAACCTGCAGGAACGCCTAGCGGATTTACCTTGCGTGGGATCCGAATTATTTGATGAATCCCTAGAGGCGGCGACCAAACGGTTGTCGGAGCAGGAGCGCTCGTTGGCCTCTTTGGTCCGTCCGAAATCTCGGGCCACGCCACAGAAACCCTTCCGGCCTCCTCCGAGGCGTTACCCTCAGAAGTTGACGCCGGCCTTTTCTAGGCCTCCGCCACGACGTCCACCTCAACAGGGAAGAGGGGGACAAACCAAACCTCCGGCGCAGGGTCCGTCCAAGCCAGCGCCGTCCTTTTGACGGGCTATGCGGATGGGGCCGGCCCCCCTCCGCGATCGCACCGGACCCCCTTCCCATAGGGGGTCGACTCCGGTCCTTTTATGCAGCTTGGACCGAGATAACATCCGACGCTTGGGTGCTCCGGACCGTCTCCGAGGGCTATTCTCTCAACTTCTGGTCTGCGCCGCCGGAACAGTCACCGGGGGCTTGCCCATACAATCGGACCCAGCTCCCCATCCTCATGGCAGAGGCCAGGGCCTTGTTGAGGCTTCGGGCGGTGGAACCTGTACCCCCCGATCAGTGGGGGCGGGGGTTTTACTCCCGTTACTTTTTGGTCCCAAAAAAGACCGGGGACTTGCGCCCCATTCTAGACCTCAGAAAGCTCAACAAGTTCCTGGTCCGGGAGAAGTTCCGTATGTTGTCGCTCCCGGTATTGTATCCTCTCTTGGAGGAAGGGGACTGGATGTGCTCCCTGGACCTGAAGGAAGCGTATACCCATGTTCCGGTGCATCCCGCCTTCCGCAAATTCTTACGGTTCCAGGTGGGCGAGCTACACCTACAGTACCTGGTCCTCCCCTTCGGCCTGGCTTCGTCCCCTCGAGTCTTCACGAAGTGTATGGTGGTAGTCGCTGCAGCCCTGAGGTCTCGGGGGCTTCAGGTCTTCCCCTACCTGGACGATTGGCTGATCAAGGCCCCGACCAGGGAGGGGGTTATCTCAGCGACCTTACAGTCTATCATCTTCCTTCAACGACTGGGGTTCGAAGTGAACTTTCCCAAGTCACAGTTGTGCCCGACCCAATCACTTCAGTTTATAGGCGCAGTGCTGGACACTGTTCGCCTCCGTTCGTTCCTCCCTCCTCCTCGTTTGGAGGCTTTGGTTCGGTTGGGTCGTCTGGTTTCTCGGCTACCTGTTGTGTCGGCTCAGCGCATGATGATGCTTCTGGGCCACATGGCGTCTACGGTCCATGTCACTCCGTTTGCCAGACTGCACCTGAGAATTCTTCAGTGGACTCTGGCCTCTCAGTGGCGCCAGGATTGCGATCCTGTCTCTTGTCTCATAGCGGTGACTCCTTCTTTGAGACGATCGCTCCGTTGGTGGACTGACTCTTCGAATCTTTCCGGGGGTTTGCTCTTTCTCGTCCCTCCACATCGCAAAGTTCTGACCACGGACTCCTCGGAGTACGCGTGGGGGGCCCACCTCGACGGTCTGCGGACCCAGGGCCTGTGGTCGGCGGAGGACCGACGCTGTCACATCAATGTGTTGGAGCTTCGTGCCATCTTTCTGGCGGCTCGAGCATTCTGCCACCTACTCCGCGATCAGGTGGTCCTCGTGCGAATGGACAACCAGGTGGCCATGTATTATGTGAACAAGCAAGGTGGGACGGGCTCTTGGTCCCTTTGCCGGGAAGCACTGCGCCTTTGGGAATGGGCGATCTCCCAGAACATCTTCCTACAGGCGGTCTATATCCAGGGAGAACGGAACTGCTTGGCAGACAAACTCAGTCGGCTTCTCCAGCCGCACGAGTGGTCACTCAACTCCAGAGTCCTGCGCGAGGTCTTCGACCGCTGGGGGACTCCGCAGGTGGATCTGTTTGCCTCTCCGGAGACTCACAAACTACCCCTGTATTGTTCTCAGATGTACTCCCTGGACCGTCTCGAAGCAGATGCCTTTCTTCTCGACTGGGGAGGGAGGTTCCTTTATGCGTTTCCTCCTTTTCCTCTGATTTTGAGGACGTTGGTTCGTCTCAAATCATCCAGAGCCACTATGATTCTCATTGCGCCTCGGTGGCCTCGTCAACACTGGTTCTCCCTGCTTCTTCAACTCAGTGTCAGGGAGCCTCTGCTTCTGCCTGTGTTTCCCTCTCTGCTATCTCAGAGTCGGGGTTCGCTGTTGCATCCCAATCTTCAGTCGTTACACCTGACCGCTTGGTTCCTTTCCCCTTGACTTCGGTTCCTGTTTCTCAGTCGATGAGGGAAGTTTTGGAAGCCTCGCGCAAGGTCTCGACCAGGCTTTGTTATTCCCAGAAATGGACCAGGTTTTCCTCCTGGTGTTCCTCGCGTCACCTGGATCCGGATTCGGTCCCGGTGTCTTCGGTGCTGGACTACTTGTTGCATCTGTCTAATTCGGGCCTGAAGACGACATCCATTCGGGTGCATCTCAGTGCCATTTCTGCTTTCCATCGTCACTTGGAAGGACGTTCTCTTTCGCTTCATCCTCTGGTGACTCGTTTCTAGTCAATGTTTGTCCTCCTCTGAAACCTCCTCCCGTGGTTTGGGATTTGAATGTTGTCTTAGCTCAACTGATGAAACCTCCCTTTGAGCCTATCGACAAGTCTCTCCTGAAATTTCTTACTTGGAAGGTGGTATTTCTGATTGCTTTCCTCCGATCTACTCCTGTGGAGGACATATGTAAAGCTGCCACTTGGTCTTCGGTTCATACGTTCACCTCCCACTACTGTCTGGATGCTTTGTCCAGAAGCGACGGCCGGTTTGGCCAGTCGGTGTTACGGAACCTGTTTTCCTAAATTGCCATCCTCCCACCTGCCCTTTTTTGGTTGGCTTGGAGGTCACCCACATGTGAGAATATGCTGCCTGCTTGTCCTGGGATAAAGCACAGTTACTTACCGTAACAGGTGTTATCCAGGGACAGCAGGCAGATATTCTCACAACCCGCCCGCCTCCCCGGGGATGGCTTCTTTGCTAGTTAAGGAACTGAGGACCACGAGGTGGGATGCGCCCTCTAGTGGGCAAGAAGGCATGCACATGCGTGGTGCAGTGTAGCAAACTTGAAACTTCAATCAAGTTTGCTTGAAAAGCTGTCCGCGCTGGGGCTCCGTAGATGACGTCACCCACATGTGAGAATATCTGCCTGCTGTCCCTGGATAACACCTGTTACGGTAAGTAACTGTGCTTTCTGGTACCTCTGAGCCAAACAATTGTCTTTTCTTTTTCCTATGTGTATATTAAACAGTGGAATTGATTTCTAGTATCTGGGCCATATCATGGCCCATAATAGGAAGTTTCCTCCACTGGATCACAAGCTATCAAGGAGAAGTCATTCTCATGGCTCCAGATACCTGCAGACCATGGTATGTAGATGTAGTGTGTCTTCAGACAGGTCCCGGTCTCAGGCTACAAGTGCCACCATACCTCCTTTCTCAAGGTCCATTGGTCGTAAAAGATCCGGATCACTTTTCTCTTATGGCATGGCTCTTGAGTGTGAGGTGTTAACATTAAAGGGTTACTTGGAGGCAGTCATTGCTACTCTACTCGGATCTAAAAGCTAACATAGGTCTCTGCCTATGCAAAGTTTTGGGAAACTTTCCAGTACTGGTACTTTTAGGAAAATGAGGAGCTATTCTCGGTTCCGGTCTCTATAGTTAGGTTTCCTCCAAGCCAGCCTTGACATGGGCCTTACGTTAGCATCCTTTAGAGTTCAAGTAGCAGGATTTCCTTTCTTTAGGGCTCAAGACCACAAATCTATGCTTGCATCTCTTCCGGATATAGCCAGATTCTTAAAGGGAGCACTGCATATCGGGCCCCCAGTAAAGCCTCCATTCCCTTCTTTGGATTTTAATGTGGTTTTGCAGGGGCTCAGCTAAGCTCCATATGAGCCGCTGAATGACACGTCCTTGATGGATTTGACGGTCAAAATGGTTTTTCTGGTGACCATTGCCTCAGCGAGAAGGTTCTCTGCGTTACATGCTCTTGCGGAGAGCCTTACCTTAAATTTACTGAAGCTGGTGTCTCTTTGTGCACGGTTCCTTCCTTTTTGCCTAGGGTGGTTTGTGTTCCATGTCAATTAGGAAGTCAGATTGCCAGCATTCCAGTCCACAGATTCCAAGAAGAAGTTGGATGTTAAATGGGTACTTCTCCGATATCTTGAGGTCAAAAATGAGTTCAGGCTATCTGACCATTGCTTTCAAGGGCACAATTGCCAGATGGATCCATAGGGCCATTTCGTCAGCATATATTGCTTGTGGGAAACAGTCACCTGTTTCTGAAAAGGCGCATTTGACTAGAAGTGTGGCTTCTTTGTGGGAGAGAAGCTTGGGCAGAGTCCCCTGAGGAGATTTGTAAGGTGGTGACTTGTGGTCTACTTTTCATACATTTCCCAAGTTTTACAGGGTGAATGTGGTGGCAAGGAAGAACTCTGCCTTTGGGTCCTCAGTGTTACATGCTGGTGTAGTGGTCCTGTCCTAGTTTTCTGGTACTGCTTTTGTACGTTCCTTTCATCTAGAATGATGCACCTGTTTCACTAGAAAAAAAAGATTAACATACAGAGCTGTGCAAAAGTTTTGCATCACCTACTAGTCTTTCTTTCTTGCTGGATCACAGCAATATTTCTAATTCCTACTGCTTCATAATATCTGATGTGTTCAGAAATTTATGCTCTATCATCCTGCACATTTGAAATTGATTTAAGACTTGTAATGCATAATGTAGTTTCTAATAGATAAGTGCTGTCTCGCTCAGAATGTTCTTATCCAAATCTGCAAATTGAATGCTAGTCAGACCTTAAAGGTATGAAGTTATCTTTTGCTAGGACACTTTGGGGTATTATATGAGTTCCATTAATATTTCTGTTTGGCATGTTTGTTTTGCTGTTTTGATTAATCAATGTTTATTAAGTTTGTTATAATTTCAGAGCAGAACAGAGTTTTCCTGTACACCTACTTCACATCTTTTTCTAGAAGGAGCTATTGCCTGCTTTGGAACTAACTGTAGGGGGCAGCAGAGCCCTCTGTGAAGTAGAAGGGATTAAAGAACTGGAATGGATTCTTTCTGCGAGGCTCGCAAACACTGAGATATAACCCGCTCATCCAGAATAACAGACCTACTGGTAACTCATGTCTACTAGAAAAGATATTATTCAGCGCTGCTTTTATTTTTTGGCACCTAATTTTGAGAGCTCACGGTTTCAAAAACAAAGACTTTTTTTTTTTTTAAACCTTCAGGTATAAACCTTAACTGTTAAATATTGTTTTGCAGGTACGGAAGCCCAGGAAATGTGACTAAGGAATATTTTGATTTTTCAGAGTTTTTTTTGAAAACATACGCTGTTGGGATTCAGCAGGTAACAGTTTTTACTTTTGCCAGGGAAAGGTTATGTCTGTAAGGAAGAGCACATTATTTCCCTCGTTAAATTGAGATGGGAGAGAGGATTTAAATGGGGTTGGGTTTGTTTGTTTTTCTAGAAGTCTCTTTCCTTCAAATATGAAGTGTCATTTTAGCCTTACAGGTTCACATGGAACCTGTAGACATGGTAGGATACAAAAGATAATGTGAGTTCATTAAACTAGTTTCTACACTCTTGACATTTAAAATCCTTTTAATGTGTCTTTTATGTAATTAATCTATATCAGGAGCCAAGGGTTACTTTAATTCAGCTCTGCATGATATATGAAGAAAAAATATCATTATTGAAAAGTGTTCAAACTTCCTTCAAAGGTGTGTTACTATGAAATTCATTAGCTAGTTTAAGTTTTCTTAGAGATGGCCATAAGTTATGCAGAGTTCATCATACTCAGATGTGACTAGCAGTAAAGAGTGTGGAGTGGCTCCACTCAAAGCTTATATGGGTAGCTCTATTAAAATCAAGAATAACTGGTTACAACATCAAAGGTGTTTACTGGTCTTGCCTGCTATATTATGCAGGTATTGTTAAATATTTACCAGACTTAGAGAATTCAAAAGTTGGTGAGTCTTAAATATAGCATTTTTGGAACTATTTCAAATTTTTGGGTCTAATGGGATCTGAGTGATTTTATCTTTGTAAGTTTCTTCTTTTGACATTAAAAAGGAACAGAAATTTAATTTTGTTAATAGTATTTGAAAAAAGTAAAATGTATATTTTAAAATCTGATGTTAACTATAAAAAATTAAAGTTAAGTACACGTGAAGTATGAGTACTAGAGAATGACACGGGAACAAATTTTTCTCCGTCTCTGTGGGAACTCATTTTCTCATCCCATCCCGGTGAGTTCATTTCCTGCCCCTGCCCTATTCCTGCAAGCTCTGTCTTCATCTGTAAAAGCCTCAAACACTTTAAAATCATATGTGTTCAAGGCTTGTACAGTTAAGGCAGAGGTTACAGGAATGGGGTAGGAACAGGTATAGCAACAAAGCTCACGGGGTAGGGATGGGGAAATTGAGTTCCTGTGGGGATGGGAAAAAATTTGTTCCCTTGTCATTTTCTTTAATGAGTACTTTACTGGAATCTGTGGTTCCTGACTGAGGATTTCTATTTACTTCATTTAACAAATTTATAAATCATCAATCCATAGAGATGCTATAAATCGGTTTCCAGCATAAAATAAAACACAGCTAGATAGGAGAAGGGGAGAAGGCAGGAAAATGGACTGCAATAAATACTTGTCAACCAAGCTGTGGGGTGAGAAGCAGAGAGGACAATGTTCAAATCTCATTGCAGCTTCTTTTGACCTTGGGCGAGTCACCTAACCTTATATAGTTTCAAGTACAATCTTAGATTGTAAGCCCTGTGGAGACAGAGAAAGGCTTCCTTACATTGCTCTTGAGTCTACCACCCCTCAACCTCAAATTATGTTCTCTGGTTTTACCATTTTCCTTTCTCTGGAAAATATTTTGTTCTACATTAATACCTTTCAAGAATCATATCTCCCCTGTCCCTCCTTTAAGGTATACATATTCCTTGGATGTCTTCTGGCGCAAACCTCCTATCATTTTCATTGCCCTCCTCTGGACCGCTTCAAGCATTTTTGTGTCCTTCACCAGATACGGTCTCAAAAACTGAACACCATACTCAAAGCAGGGTCTTGCCAATGACCTGTACAGGGGCATCAACACCTTCATTCTTCTACTGGTTACGGCTCTCTTTATACAGCCCAGCATCCTTCTGGCAGCAGCCACCGCCTTGTCGCACTGTTTTTTCACCTTTAGATCTTCGGACACTATCACCCCAAGGTTCCTCTCCTCATCCGTGCATATCAGCCTCACCTCCCAGCATATACGGCTCCTTCTGATTATTAATCCCCAAATGTATTACTCTGCATTTCTTTGCATTGAATTTTAGTTGCCAGATATTAGACCATTCCTCTAACTTTTGTAGATCCTTTTTCATGTTTTCCACTCCCTCCTCAATATCTACTCTGTTACAAATCTTGGTATCATCAGCAAAAAGGCAAACCTTTCCTTCTAACCCTTCAGCAATGTCACTCACAAACATTTTGAACAGGATTGGCCCTAGCACAGAGCCCTGAGGGTCTCCACTACTCACCTTTCCTTCCTCCGAGTGACTTCCATTAACCACCACCCTCTGGCATCTGTCTGACAGCCAGTTTCTAATCCAGTTCACCACTTTGGGTCCTATGCACTCGATACGGAGAACTGGAGAGCCTGAAGAGACAAGTCAGACTGTCTCTTCAGTAGAATACTGAAACTGGAGGCACTTCAAGCAGCGGAGGAGGGAGACAGATGCAGAGAACATCCAGACAGAGGAAGCAGAGAACAAGACAGAGGACACTATCAAGGAAGAAGTCCGAGAGCTGGAGAAGTTCACAGAGGAGGCATACAGGGAGGCCGTGGAAAATCACCAGCAACAGTGGAACTGCCGAAAGACACCTACAGAGAGTATGGCCATTCTTATGTTCTTATAAAGAGTATGTGGTGTTTGACTGAGGGTCACAAAGAGCAGCACCCTCTCTAAAAATGCATTGTGTTTTACTGGTTTTGTGGAATCTGTGGACTTTTGACTCTTACCATGTTACTGTGGCAAATTCCAACCCTTGCTTGTAATCATTTCAGTATCTTTGTCCACACCCTTGAAAGAGAGGGAAAGGGATTGAGACTTGTATAAGAACATAAGAATAACCTTACTGGGTCAGACCAATGTTCCATCAAGCCTAGTAGCCCATTCTCACGGTGGCCAATCCAGTTCACTAGTACCTGGCCAAAACCCAAGGAGTAGTAATATTCCATGCTACCGATCTAGGACAAGCAGTGGCTTCCCCCATGTCTTTCTCAATAAGACTATGGACTTTTCCTCCAGGAACTTGTCCAAACCTTTCTTAAAACCAGCTGTACCACCTTTTTGTAGTTTTACAACCACAATCAAAACAGTTTACATAGAGGTACTTCAAGTATTTTCCCTATCAGTCCTGGTGGGCTCACAATAATAATAATAATTTATATTCTTGTATACCGCCCCACCGACAGTTCTAGGTGGCTCACAACAAAAAAACAGAGACATTTCAGCAGAATATACAATTTCAAAAATACACTACTACATACAACAGCATTGGTTAAAATACAATTTCAATACATTGCTATCGATTAAAACACAAGTTAAAAATAATTGAATATAAAAACACCATCATAAATAATAAAAATCAACATTCTTGTTTATCAAATAAGTAAGTTTTTAATAATTTCCTAAATGTGAAATAAGAGTAGGCTTGAGCAGTCAATGGGCTCATCCAGGAATTCATATTCCCTGCCTGATACTCCAATGTCCTGTCCAAAAAAGTCTTATAACGACAGGCCCTTGGGGTAGGGAAGATAAACATATCTGAATTTCTGGTACATTTTATTGAATACAACAGTTTTAAGTAAGATACCAAATAAGAGGGTAATAATCCAAAAAGTGCCTTATAACAAATACACCCAAACTTAAAAAACACTCTGGCCCCAAATGGTAGCCAGTGCAGTCTGACATAAAAAGGACTAACATGATCATATTTCTTAACATAAGAACATAAGTAATGCCTCCGCAGCATTCTGAACTAATCGGAGTCTTAATAAACAATATTACAATAGTCCAAAGTAGATAATACAGTAGACTGAACCAGCAACCGAAAGGACTCCATATCAAAAAACTTCTTAATGTTTCTCAATTTCCACAATATTGCATAGCTTTTTTAAATTAACAAGTCTGTATGCTTCCTTAAAAGTTAAGCTACGATCCAAAGTTATTCCCAAGATTTTCAAATTTGGCACTATCTCAAAGCTTTGACCCTTTAGTTGAATAATTGTTTCCTGAATTATTTTTTGATGTCCTTCTCCCATCTAAAACAAACACAGGTATATAAAAATGCTGTGTTTCCTTACTTCTTCAGATGTACCTCTTGTATTGAAAGGCTGTATAGCAAAAGACTGAATAAACAAAAACTGGTCTGGGCTGGCCTGGCATAGTAATTTTTTTTTTTTTTACTTAAGGAGCGGAATCAGTCCAACTCATTACTGTATATATGTGGAATTGTTGGCAACTATTCATAATAACATCACATAGTGAAAATTTGTTGCAATGAAGTATTAGTAAGGAGAGTGAAATGCATGGCCAGATCAAACTTCCCAGGACCCCTTACTAATTCAGCTAAGGAAATTGTTCCTTTAGGTCACATGTATAGAGTAATTGCTTTAACCCATACAATTCCTCTGTAAGAATGACAAAGCTGTAATAACTAGAAGTGGTGATGCTGGTGGCAATTTTAAGTTCAATTTATTTGTTAGAACTTGTTTAGAAAATACAAAAAAGAACAGGCATAATACAGTACAACAGTATCATATAATATATAGTAGGATAATACAAATTGTAAAATGAATAGTACGATAAACTATATATCAGAAATAATTTTCATTCAAACCCAAATACACTATTTAGTCATTTAACAGTAACATTATTACATTATATTACCGTGTGGTCTTTGTGCAAGTATATATCAATAGAAGACCATAGAGAGTGTTGATAGGATGAGGAAATGGATTTCTGTTTTCTGCAGCATAGTGTTCATGTCGTTTGTAGAGGCAAACTGAATTCCACCAGAAAGCATAGTCTAGAAATTGAGCAGATTTCCAATTTTTTAGAATATGTTGTATACCTGCTGCAATTAGTTTATCAATCAGTTTAGGTTTACAGATAGTTTTCAAAGCAAGGATGCAAAGAACGCAAAATTATGATCTCAAAATTTATCTCAGTTGTGCAATTAGTAATCTCTTTGATAGTTTTCCAGATTTCTATCCTAAATGGTTGAATTTTAATACATTCAAAACTCATATGTTGTAGAGTACCAAAGGATGAATTACAATTTCAACAGTTTATCATTAGCTAATAAATTCACTTTCCATTCTATGTGGAATCCATATAGCATTCCACATAAGGAAATATAGGGATTGAGATAATCCAGCTGAGAGTAGTCCAAAAGATGTTCCATTTTGGTAGAGTCAATGAGTATTTAGCAGTTGTGTCTTACTTTGCATACTGTTGTTTATTTTATTATTTTTGCAGGTATTGTTGAAGATACTAGACCAGTACAGGCAGAAACAATATATTGCCTCACGTGTTCTTCAGCAGGCACTAAATTATCTCAATCAAGGAATTATACATTCTGTAACATGGAAACAAATGAAGCCACATATACAGGTAAGTGCAAGAATCTTGCTTGAAAGTCTTTTCTTAAAATTATCATCTGCAGATGAATTTTATGAGAAACATGTGGCAAATTAGGTGCATATGTTATGCCTAATAAATTAAAAATCCAGTATTAGTGATATAAAACAACCAAATACAGATCTTTATAGATGCAAAAACACGCTTCTAAATATAACAGGACTATCAGTAATCGAAGGAACTCTAATGAATATCTCCAGGGACAGTATGATCATCCTATCCAAATTTTCAATAACCATATGAATCCAATGATGAGTTTTAAAAAGCACTTCATTTTTTTCAGAAAGCTTCACAAAATAATTTTTTTCTAACTTCTTTCAATGATCTGATTTTCTGTTTAATGCTGAGCCTTTTGAGAAGTTTTTTTGTTGAGTTTTTGCTTTTATGAAGTGTTTTGGTTGTTGCTATATACAGCTTTGTAATATAGCCTACTCACAAATTTCAAATGTAACTGTGTGTTCTTGTTTTGGTCCAACTCTGCCCTTTCTCCACCCCTGGGTCATATTTATATTACATGACCTAATTTCTATTCTAATTCTTTCTGGTGATGTATGCATCTCTTATTTCTGTTCACTGTTATTTGTTTACATTGTATTTTATTGTTGGCTTTAATAAACTAAGGGCTCCTTTTACTAAGCTGTGCTAGTGGTTTTAGTATGCGCTTAGCGCGCTGCATTGCCACGTGCACTAGACGCTAACGCCACCATTGAGCTGATATTAGTTTTCACGTGTAGCGCGGGGACAGCACGCGCTAAAAACACTAGCGCACCTTAGTAAAAGGAGCCCTAAGACTTAAAATAAAATCAAAACTGTCAGAAGTAATTGTTGCTTTATATGGGGACAGATAACTTTTATGGAGAGACAGACAGGGACAAAGGAGATTCCTTGTGGGGATGGAGAGGATTCCTCACGGGCACGGGTGGGGACGGAAGGGATTCTGGTGGGGACGGGCAGGATTTCTGTCCCCGCGCAACTCTCTAGTCCAGAATGACACACCTATTGCAGGATTGCTTGAGCTCCTCTCCATGCAGCCTGCACAGAAGAAGTCAGCAGCATAAGTCAGTTCATCCTTAGTTCATGACCTGAGCATGCATGATATTGGCCGTGTCAGCAGCTAAAACACACCATCAACTTCCTCATTGCTGAGGCAACATGGAGAGGGAACTCAGGCAGTGGATCTCTTCATCTGGGCATCCCTGCCAGATGAAGAGATTGCAGCAGGAACTTGCAGCAGTGATTTTCTTTTGCAGCTCTGCACGGGGCAGGATGTAGGAGGATCGCTCCTGCCCCAGTCCACTGCTGGACCATCAGGGCATGCAAGGTAGGCCTTTGCAGGGCTTGGGAGACAGGAGGGAGGTGAGAAGAGCTGGCTGGGACAGGAGACAGGAGGGGTCACTCCTGTCCCGATTCACCATTGGACCATCAGGGCTCAAGGCAGGCACAGTGGAGGCCTGCAACAGTTTGACGAGGGGTCGGGGCGCAGAGCTGATTGAGACAGGACACGGTAGGGGTCACTTCTGTCCAGTCCCACTGCTGGACCACCAGTTCTCAAGACAGGCTCAGGGAGGGGGCAGGGAGCGCAGAGCTGGCCGGGGCAAGACAAGGAGAGATTGCTCCTGCCCTTGTTCACCACTGGTTTACTTGAATATAAACACTAGGTTTATACTGAAGTCAAACTTTTTTTTTCTCCCTTTTTGGGAGAAAAAAAGATTGCCTCGGTTTATATTCAAGTGTATAAAGTATTTTTCTAAGACATACCGGTAATTACCTTTATCCCAGGACAAGCAGGCATGATATTCTCACATGTGGGTGACGTCATCTACGGAGCCCCGATGCGGAAGCATTTTCAAGCAAACTTGATTGAAGATTTAAGTTTGCTCTGCTGCTCCACGCATGCGTGCCTTCCTGCTCCACTAGGGGGTGCATCCCCTCGTGGTCTCCAGTTCAAAATTTTTCCGCGAGCCTAGAAGACGTGTTTTTCAGGCTCTGCCCCAACTGCCTTCTAGCACCGCGATTTTTTCTTGTTTTTTTCACGATTAAGTCGCTGTGCGTGAATTCTTTACTCCTTTACTTGATTCCTGCTTCGTTTTCGACGACCCGGAGGCTTCCGGGTCCCCGTGGCCGCGTGGCTAATCGACCCGCGGCTACTTTCGATTTAATGTCCCGGCCTCTGACCGGATTTAAAAAGTGCACCCGGTGCGAGCGGCTTCTTTCTCTCACAGATCCGCATCGCCGGTGCATCCTCTGTCTGGGGGCGGCTCATCCAACCGACTCCTGCCCCCAGTGCGCTATTTTCCAAAACCGGGCCCTCCGACGAAGAAAAGCCCGCATGGCGGATCTCTTCACCCCGGACCAACCCTCCACCTCGGCCTCGAGGTCGGCCCCGGCCCCGGCCTTGACCTCGGCCCCGGAAACCTCAGCATCGCCTCGAGACTCGACCCCGAAGTCCTCGGGACAACAAAAAGCCTCGGCTCCGGGTAAGTCCCCTCTTCCCTCTTCAGGTTCTGTAACAGCGAAGAAGCCAACCTCGGGGACAGCGGCGACGCATGGCGGAAGCCCCATGCTTACAGCCCCGTCTAAGCCCTCCAAGCCTTCGGGCCGTGCCTCCACCACACGGGAATACTCTAATACGAGGTCGCCCCCGGTGGAGCGCACCGAGGCAGTGGACATGCCTTCGATGCTGTCCGTGCCCGTCTTCCAGGACCTACTCCGAGCGATGATCACGTCGGAGCTGTCCGCTGCAATGGCCCAGTTTCAATCGGCCTCGACCTCGAATGTGCCAGACCAGCCTGAGCCTCACACCGAACAACCTCGAGGAAAGGTGCGCAACCCTCGCCGCATCCCATCCTCCTCGGACTCCTCGCCGAGACGCCCGAGACGTTCCCCCTCCGCAGACCGCAGAGGGGCAAAACGTCGGGTTAGAACTACAGAAACCTCGAACCGCCGTACCTCCAAGAGGGCACGAGGTTCACCAACTCTACGAGGCCGTTCTCCCACACCTCGTACGGGACCACTAAGGGTGGCTGAGTTATCACTCTCCAACCCGCACATCCTCCGAACTCCCCCTCGGACGCATTCTCCGAGGGAGTCCGGATCAAGGTCACCAATCCGACATCGATCGGTACCCCTAACCCCGGCATCGTCTCCGAGGGGCTCCTCGAGACGCCGAAGATCGACAACCCCGGACCACTCTCACAGTGCTTCCCCAGCCTCGGAGCATGGATCAGAGCATCAACCTCGATACTCGAGGGAAGCCTCCTTATCCTTCTCCAACCGACGAAGGTCTCGTTCCCCGACCCCGCACGGGGCCCCGGGGACATCTCGCCCATCCTTCACTCGCTTTGTCCAAGACATGGGCCACGCATTGGACTTAGACCTCCAGTCCAACTCCAGATACTCTAAGGAATACCTGGCGGAGCTGGATATGCCATCACTGCCCAGAGAGTCCCTTCGCTTACCACCTAACCCGGTACTCCAACAGGCCTTCTTCAGAAACCTGGAGACCCCCTACATGGTCACGGCCGTACCCTCCAAAATGGAGGCCAAGTACCGCACAGTACCTTACCCGGGATTCGAGCAACCACAGCTCTCCCACCAATCGCTGCTAGTAGAATCCTCCTTGAAAAAGGCTCACCCGTCCCGGGTCTCAGCAGCGGTCCCCCCAGGCCGAGAAGGCCGAACCCTGGACAAGTTCGGCAGGAGGCTATACCAAAACGCAATGATGGCCTCTAGGGTGCAAAGCTACACTTTCACCTTCACATCATACCTCAAACACCTCATTGGACTATTGAGAGCCTTTGAGATTGACCTACCGGCCTCCCGGCAGGGAACGTTCGGCCTGCTCTTAGAGTCCCTCTCCAACCTGCGCCTTCATCTATTCCACGCGGCCTACGATGGCTTCGAACTCTCCTCCAGAGAAGCAGCCTTCGCTATCGCCATGCGCCGACTAGCTTGGCTGCGCCTGGTCGACATGGACCCCAACTTACAGGACCGGTTGGCTAACCTCCCCTGCGTGGGAAAGGAATTGTTCGATGACACTATCGAGGCGGCGACAAAACGCCTCTCCGAACATGAACGCTCGTTTGCCTCCCTTGTCCGGCAAAAGCCCAAACCGCCAGCGTCCAGGCCATACAGGGCCCCTCCGCGCCGCTACCCACAAAAGTCCACCCCTGCTTTCTCGCGGCCCCCACCCAGACGTCCGCAAGCCCACCACAGGGCCATGCCCAAGTCTCAACCGCCCGCGAACACCAAACCATCCCCGTCCTTTTGACGGGACACGCGGAAGGGGGCGGGCCCCCTCCGCCATAGTCCCAGGCCTCCTTCCCATCGGGGGTCGACTCAAAGCCTTTTACCCTCGCTGGGAACAAATCACGTCGGACGCATGGGTCCTTGGCGTGATCTCATCAGGGTACTCTCTCAACTTTCGGGCCATTCCCCCAGACAATCCACCAAGGAATTGCCCTCCCAACCGGACTCAGCTACCTCTACTCCTCTCCGAGGCTCGAGATCTGCTCCGCCTGAGAGCAGTGGAGAAGGTCCCCCCCGACCAACGGGGGAAGGGCTTCTACTCCCGTTACTTCCTGGTACCGAAAAAAACGGGAGACCTACGCCCAATACTAGACTTGAGACGCCTCAACAAATTCCTGGTACGGGAAAAGTTTCGGATGCTCTCACTACCAACACTCTACCCCCTGATCGACGAGGGCAACGGGCTCTGCTCCCTCGATCTCAAGGAGGCGTACACACATGTCCCAGTGCACCCCGCTCACCGCAAGTTCTTGCGTTTCCAGGTAGGGGACTGGCACCTACAATACCGAGTCCTCCCCTTCGGACTAGCATCATCACCTCGGGTCTTCACCAAGTGCCTCGTGGTGGTAGCAGCAACCTTACGTTCCCAGGGCCTCCAGGTATTCCCCTACCTGGACGACTGGCTAATCAAAGCCCCGTCCAAGGAAGGGGTTATCTCAGCGACCCAACAGACTATTACCTACCTACAAAGTCTGGGGTTCGAAATAAACTTCCCAAAATCTCAACTACGCCCCTCGCAGTCCCTACAGTTCATTGGGGCCACGCTGGACACGGTTCGCCTCCGTTCCTTCCTCCCCCCTCCGCGCCTAGAGGCGTTAGTAAGTCTGAGCCGAAGGATCTCTCGGCTGACCTCAGTATCAGCTCGACAGATGATGACCCTCCTGGGCCACATGGCCTCCACCGTCCATGTCACACCCTTCGCCCGCCTCCATCTGAGAATCCCTCAATGGACCCTGGCGTCTCAATGGCGTCAAGACCGGGACCCGATCGACCGCTCCGTGACAGTGACTCCTTCATTGCAACGATCGCTCCGCTGGTGGGCCGACTCTTCAAATCTTTCCAAAGGTTTGCTCTTCCTCACCCCACCCCACAGCAAGGTACTCACCACGGACTCGTCGAAGTACGCTTGGGGAGCCCATCTGGACGGCCTACGCACCCAAGGAATGTGGTCAGCACAAGACCGTCGCTGCCACATCAACGTGCTAGAACTTCGGGCCATCTACCTCGCAACTGTAGCCTTTCAACATCTGCTCCGCGACCGAGTGGTTCTCATCCGAACCGACAACCAGGTAGCGATGTACTACATAAACAAACAAGGGGGCACAGGGTCTTGGCCCCTTTGTCGGGAAGCCCTGCGCCTCTGGAAATGGGCAATCTCCAACAACACCTTCCTTCGGGCGGTGTACATACAAGGAGAACAAAACTGCCTGGCGGACAGACTCAGCCGCCTCCTCCAGCCACACGAGTGGTCACTACACTCTCAGGCACTACGAGGAGTGTTCGAACGGTGGGGGACGCCTCAAATAGACCTGTTCGCGTCCCCTCACAATCACAAGCTACCTCTCTTCTGCTCCCGGATATACTCCCCGGACCGGCTCGAGGCCGACGCCTTCCTCCTCAACTGGGAGGGAAGGTTCTTGTACGCGTTCCCGCCGTTTCCTCTGATACTGCGGACGCTTGTCCACCTGAAAACAGTACAAGCCACCCTGATCCTGATTGCCCCTCGCTGGCCACGCCAGCCGTGGTTTTCCCTGCTACTTCAACTCAGTGTCAGAGATCCACTGCCTCTGCCTCTGTTTCCCTCTCTACTGTCACAGGGTCAGGGTTCACTGTTACATCCCAATCTTCAGTCTCTTCATCTGAATGCTTGGTTTCTCTCCCCCTGACTGCTCTCCCCGTGTCTCAATCAGTCAAGGAGATATTGGAGGCCTCCAGAAAAACCTCAACGAGAACCTGCTACTCACAAAAGTGGACCAGATTCTCAACCTGGTGCTCCTCCCACAGCCAGGACCCGGTGTCGGTCCCCGTCCCCCTGGTCCTTGACTATCTACTTCAACTATCTCATTCCGGCCTAAAGACCAACTCCATTCGAGTACACCTCAGTGCAATTGCGGCCTTTCATCAGCCCCTGGAAGGGAAAGCCCTCTCGCTCCATCCCTTAGTCACTCGCTTCATGAAGGGTCTGCTAAACGTCCACCCCCCTCTCAAACCCCCCCCGGTGGTTTGGGACCTTAACGTGGTTCTGGCTCAACTAATGAAACCTCCATTTGAGCCATTAGACAAATGCCATCCAAAATTCCTCACTTGGAAGGTAATTTTCTTACTCGCGCTCACGTCCGCACGGCGGGTTAGTGAGCTACAAGCGCTGGTAGCGGACCCACCCTTCACGGTATTCCATCACGACAAGGTGGTACTCCGCACCCATCCAAAGTTCCTACCTAAAGTAGTGTCTGATTTCCATCTAAATCAGTCCATCGTCTTACCCGTGTTCTTTCCCAAGCCCCACTCTCACCCAGGAGAAGTGGCGCTCCACACTCTTGACTGCAAAAGAGCGTTGGCCTTTTACCTCCAACGCACTCAGCCGCACCGGAAAGTCCCACAACTGTTTCTGTCCTTCGACCCAAACCGGTTAGGCCACCCAGTTTCCAAACGCACCTTATCCAACTGGTTGGCCGATTGCATCTCCTTTTGCTACGCTCAGACTGGTCTCGCGCTGCATGGTCGAGTAACGGGACACAAAGTCCGAGCGATGGCAGCCTCCGTAGCCTTCCTCAGGTCCACACCTATCGAGGAAATCTGCAAAGCTGCCACGTGGTCTTCGGTTCATACCTTCACCTCCCACTACTGTCTGGACTCCCTGTCCAGAAGCGATGGCCGGTTCGGCCAATCGGTATTGCGAAATCTATTTGCTTAAATTGCCAACTTCCCTCCATCCCTCTTCAGTAAGCTTGGAGGTCACCCACATGTGAGAATATCATGCCTGCTTGTCCTGGGATAAAGCACAGTTACTTACCGTAACAGGTGTTATCCAGGGACAGCAGGCATATATTCTCACAACCCACCCACCTCCCCGAGGTTGGCTTCTTGGCTAGTTAAGTGAACTGGAGACCACGAGGGGATGCACCCCCTAGTGGAGCAGGAAGGCACGCATGCGTGGAGCAGCAGAGCAAACTTAAATCTTCAATCAAGTTTGCTTGAAAATGCTTCCGCATCGGGGCTCCGTAGATGACGTCACCCACATGTGAGAATATATGCCTGCTGTCCCTGGATAACACCTGTTACGGTAAGTAACTGTGCTTTTTGTGGACAGGCTATTGCGATGGACATGGTCAGATCTATCCAATTAAGGAGGAAAGCCTTCTTGCAGCTGAAGTCTAAGGTTTGTCTGTGGGGTCTTAAATTTACATATAAAGTCTAGTCACCTACTGTATAAATCCTGCTCATCTTGAGAATTTTCTTGCAGATAAACCTCTAGTTCAGAATCAGGCTGAGCAGGATAATTGAATATATTAAATTGGGTTTTGAATTTTAGATCTCTCAGCTTTTTTGTTTTTTACAGATGTGGACTTGATGCTAAAATGTTCTTCTTTTCTCCTATTGTATCTGTTTTACTTTGCATTTTCTTCATGTATATTTCTGTATTATGTGGTTAAAATTAAGAAGAATTAAAATGTCCATTATGGAGGGAAGGGGAATAATTTCATGTTCATGTGTGCCTTTACAAAATGTCTGAAAATGTAATACTTTTATAAAATAGATTTGCACAGTGACTCCTAGTAGCAACCAAATTTTACCCCTGCTCCAAAGTTGTATAAATGTGTGCTTGTATTTCTACCTACATATTTTATATGCTATGGCCCATTAGGTTAATTGTTTTAATTGGCTATTAACAGTGAAGTAATTGACCGCGCCGTTAAAACCAATTAAAAGAAAAATGTAGGCATCACAGTCACATCTACACAGACACCTACTGACACTGAACGTCAAAAGAGGCATGGTTATGGGCAGGGTTGACATTCAGCAACATCACTAATCATGATTCTACATTGAAGGTAGGCATCAGAAATGTAGGCCTTTAAAATCCTGGAGATTAGGTGGCGTAGGTGTGTTGACTCTGAATGGCATTTCTGGGTACATGTCCTTAAGGCGCTGAGTTTGTAAAGAGAAAGGTTTTCACGGCCTTCCTGAAGCTCCAAATAGTTTATAAAATTACCTCTGTTAGGTTTAAGTCTAATTGGGGTTTTTTTTTTTTTTTTTAAATGCTTTCATGCTGAGCTAATTGAAATCAGTTTTTGACAGTATGGCTGTAAAAAAGTGTGCCCCCTCATTTTATAAAGTTAATTAGTGGGGTAGCTGGAAAAAACTAGCAGAATAAAATGAAGCTGCCTGCTTGTACTCCACAGATGATGGAGGATGCCTAAGGTTTAATTTTCATGCTTGGGGTCTGTTTTCCTAGATTTAGCTTCTTTTCTCCTTAGGGTGTATCTGAGGAGGTGATTTTTCCTCTCATGTGTTACAAAGATGAAGATGAAGAGTTATGGCAGGAAGACCCATATGAGTATATTCGCATGAAATTTGGTGAGCATTTGCATTTATTGTAACAATAAAGAACCTCTTTGCTTAACTATAATCTGATTGGAATGGAGTAGAGGAGTTCTCTCTGAAGTTTTACCTTGAGCTGGGAAGGTTCCCTTTTGATGGTGCAGTCTGAAGGAGTAGATAGCTGTAGTATATGGGACTGGAGTTCATGCTGCAGTTAGTTTTTGGATGGAAAAGGAGAAGAGGATCAGTGGGATGACTTGACATGGGGTGGATGAGAGTTAACTAGAGACTAGAGAGCTGCATGGGAGCGGGGTTGGTGGGAATCCCCCTACAGGTCTGCAGGAATCCTGCAGAGACCCCCACCAGGGTCATGGGAATCCTGAGGTGTTGGAAGTAGTTATTGCAGGGGAGTGGGAGTGTATGAGCGTCTTGGGGACATATTTCCTCCAAGATTTCCAAGTACTGCCTTCTCCTCCCTTCAATATTTCAGCACAGCCACACTTGCTCTATCCTTATCATTTCTCTTCAGAAGGCCACAGGCAGCGGTTCCTACATGCTGCCAGGATGATCTGAAAGCCTTCTCTGTGATGCATTTGAGCAGAACGTATCAGAGGGAAGATTTCTGGGTCAGCTGCCCGCAGCATGTAGAAGCTGCTACCTGCAGTCCTTTGAAAAGAACTGCATGTTAAGGGGAGAGAGAGGGAAAAAAACTGTTCAGGTGAGGCTGAGGAGGATGAGATCTGTTAGGACATAGGGTAAAGGGGAGGAAGGGAAACGAAAGGGAGAATTGTTGGATGGGTGTGATGATAAAGGGAAAGAGAGATGATGCATATGCCTCTAGAAAAAGGAGGATTGATTGAGATATCCGGGTTATACCTCCATTGCTTTCAATGGAAGTAAAACCCAGATGTCTCTATTCATCCTCTTTACTTCCATTGCTTTCAATGGAAGGAAAAACTGGATATCTCAATTTGTCCTCTTTTTTTGTTCTGGAGCCATAAGGTAACCTACATATGGGGAAAGGAAGAGAAAAGGAAAATTATTGAGCAGGGATGAGAGAGAGCGAGAAAAAGAAATACTGTACAGTGGGGGGGGAGATGAAGAATTGTTGGACATGATGGTGTAGAGGAGGGATGGTAGAGATGCATGGGAGAGAGGAAAGAGTGGGAAATGTTGAATTTGGTGGTAGAGAAGGGGGAGTGAGATAGGTCCTGCATAGGGATGGAAAGAGATCTGAGAGGGGAACATGTTGGACATGGTGGTGGAAGGGAGGGGGAGATGCTGGAGAGAAAGGTTGGTATGGGGCTGATGAGGAGGGATGAGATGCATGGGAGGAGGGAGAAATGTTGGATGTGCAGCAGAGGGGCAGGGAGAGATGCATTCTGGATCTAATATCTTTTTTACCCCACTCCCTGTGCAGAAAGGGAGTGAGTGAGAAAGAGATGGTGGACAGTGAAAGAGAGAGAGACATGTTGGACATGGGAGGTGGAGGAGAGGAAGGAATGCTATGCAGGAGAGGGGAGAATGATGGCGATGTTGGATCCTAGGGCAGAAGGGAGTGAGGATGCTGTACATTGGGAGGGAGAAATGCTGAACCATGAGAGAATAGGGGTTGGGTGGGGGATGGATGATAGTGGTGTGGAGGGGAGAAGGAGGGAGTAGATGCTGATAAGGAAGGGAAAAGAGGGGGAGAAGCTGGGAATGGTGGCACCATGTGGGAGAGGTAGGTGGAGGGTTTGGTTGGAAAATGAATGAGTGGGAACCAAAGAGTGGATGAGCAAAGAAGATGAAAATTTGATAGGTAACTGAAAAGTAAAGAGGAGACGGAAGAAAGGGTGAAATTTGAGTGGACTGAAGTAGAAAATAAAAAAGAGAGGAAAGTGCTAAACAGGGTCAATATGTCAGAGGCAGTTATAGTGAGGGAATGGAATAAGACAGGAGAGAGATGACATAATTTACATAATCCCATCCCATCTACCTTGGAGAGAAAAAAAAGCAAATTGATAGAAGCTATTGAAGAAGAATTTGCAGAAGACAGGAAAACAAATAAGAGAAACTGAAACTAAACTAAAACTTAACTTTATATATACCGGGTCTTCAACCAGAGGAAGCTCGACGTGGTTAACAATAAGTTAAAAAATATGCTAAAATACAAGGGGATTAATTTTCAAAGTGTTTAGCAAATAGAAAAGGTTAAAAAAAAAAAAGCAGCAGCATATTGCTACCTATGGAAAATTTCAATAAAGAGTGTGATACTTTGCCTCCAAAATTTGGATCATATGTATTGCTTGCTAGTGTCTCCTATTTGGTTTCATATTCCCCCCTCCCCCTATTATCTCTTGATATTGCATAGCTTTCACTGCAGCAGTCAAATCCACAATTGCTCTGTGCTGAATAAAATTCTTAACTTGCAGATATGGGATAATCTCATATTCCCCGCTGTCTCTTAAACTGAATGAGTGGAGGAGTAGCCTAATGTTTAGTGCAGTGGCCCGACAACCAGGGAAACTGGGTTTGATTCACATTGCTGCTCCTTGTAACTCTGGGCAACTCACTTAATGCTCCATTGCCCCAGGTACAAAATAAGTATCTGTCTATATATATATATATATATATATATATATATATATATATATATATATATTTTAGTCGCTGTGATTGTAACCACAGAAAGGCAGTATATCATATATCCCATTCTCTTTCTTTGATGCATGTAGGATTGGTGAAGCAAACCCCCCCCCAAAAAAAAACAAAAAACAATGTTAAATAGTAGCCATCACAGGGTATTAAAAGATACTATGTGGTACCCTTAGAACTGTTCCAAATAAACTCAGATTTTAGCAGGTTTCATTTTCCAGGCCTAGATCACTCTAAGTTGTGCTGAGTGATAGTAATTTTGTAAGTCCAGGACAACCAACTCTCCCTTGTTCCTAAATCTATCCTGTATATTCTTATTCTAAAGGGTCTTTTTTTTCCAAAAGGGTCTTCTTTTCCATATACAAGAAAGGATCTGGTGCTGCAATTTAATAAGAAACATGGAAACATGATGGCAGATAAAAGCCAAATGGCCCATCTAGTTTGCCCATCTGCAGTGACCATTATCTCATTCTCTCTACGAGAGATCCCAAGTGCCTATCCCAGGCATTGGGAAGAGGAATCAGCAATGACACAAATATAAAAAATTTGGTATTTTCACTGCTTTTACTCTGTCTTGCCAAGAACTGTTTAATTCTTCTCCTTGATCCAACTCTTCAAAAACTTTTTGAATAAGAGGCCATTTAAATTAACCGAGATGTTAAAACCTAAATTTCTAATGTATGACTTGGCCTTTTAAAGAGGATATCTCTGCAATCTTTCAATGTCTTGTTTGTCCAAATTAATCTTTAAAATTTTGGCTTTAGTTTTATTCATTTTATGCACTGATACCTGATCATATCAAGATAGTAGCTCATTAAGATTTTCTAGAGATTATCTTGAATTTGAGAGGATAATTGCATCATATGCAAAAACTGGTATTTTGTGATAGACTGCTCCATATAGGATTTTTTGTAGCCTGTGTTAATGGCTCTATCAAAAGTGGGTGAATGCCTTCCTTTAATATTCAGACAAGCTTTGAGAGATTATATATAGCTCCTTCCCCAACCACAGTGCCTATGAAAAATTATTTAAAACATTATAATCACAACATTCCCCATTATTAACCTTATAGGCAAACTTATTAAACAAATAGTATACAAAACATGCAGCTGTTCAGCTAAAACACTAGAGACAGCAGCAAACCAATTTAATCCACTTTTCCCAAACTTCCAATACTAGGATGCTTTCATTAGAACATAAGAATAGCCATGAATAGCCATACTGGATCAGATCGATGGTCCATCTAACCTAGTATCCTGCTTCCAACAATGGGTAAACCAGGTTACATGTACATAACAGAATCCTAAATAGTAGTAAGATTCCATGCTACCAATCCCAGGGACAGCAGTAGCTTCCTCCATGACTATCTTAAATAGCTGGAACTTATCCAAACCATTTTCTGGAACTTATCCAAACCATTTTAAAACCCAGATATACTAACCACTGTAACCACATCCTCTAGCAACACATTCTGGATCGTTGTGAAAAAATATTTATCCCAGGGCAAACAGGCAGCATATTCTCACATGTGGGTGATGTCATACACGGAGCCCTGTACAAACAGTGCAAAAGTATACTGTCACTATAACTTCTTTAGAAGTTTCAAGATTGCCCTTACTGTGCATGCGCGAGTGACTTCCTGCCTGACGTCTCGCAGGAACATCAGTTCTTAGTTATACGTGGAGCTAAGAAACTGTGTCATTGGAGTCTTTTCAATTGTGCTATTTTTTTTTCTATCGTGCTTTCCTGGTGTATTTATCTACTTCATTTCTTCATTTTTATTTTCATTAGTATTAGTTTATTTCTTGGTTTGTTCAGTTTTTCTCAAAAAGCTTTTTTTCTCGTTTCTTGGGCCTTTGATCCTCCTTCAAGTCAGTTTTCAGGCCGAATGCATCATCTCTTTTGGTTTCTAATTTACCCAGCCCTTGAAGAAAAATTGAATCCTTGCATCGACCGTTTTTCCTGAAGCTGAAACATTTGAAAGGAAGCTCTGGAATGAGAGGGCATAGGATGAAATTAAGAGGTGATATGTTCAGGAGTAATCTAAGGAAATACTTGTTTACAGAAAGGGTGTGGTAGTTGCATAGAACAGTCTCCCGGAAGAGGTGATGGAGACAGACTGTTTCTGAATTCAGGAAAGCATGGGGATAGGCATGTAGGATCTCTTAGAGAGAGGAAGTGATAATGGTTACTGTAGAAGGACCATTTGACCTTTATCTGCCATCATGTTTCTATTTTGAGGTTGTTGGGTGTAGGTGAGGGTGCCATCATGTTTCAATTTTGAAGTTGTTGGGTATAGGCGAAGGGGAAGGGTGATAGGGACAGGCCTAAGGTGTGTGTGGGGGGGGTATGTGCACTAAGGATTTACTGCAGGGAAGGTGACCTTGGCCTGTGATGACTGAGATAGAGGAATACATGTTGGCAAGGAGAGCAATTTGCATAAAATACGTGGAGTAGAGAATGTAGCATTGGTGTAATTATGAAGGAATGTGATGACTAGGGTTGGGTTATAGAGCCTTGCTGTATATCTTTGTTGTGGTACTTTTAAGGTCATCCCAGATGTTATATTAGATGGTTCCCTTCCAACCTACTTTAAAGTTAATTTGTGTATTTGGGTAGGGTCAAGTTTGAGTTTATGTTATTAATTTAGGTGGTATGAGTGAATAAATGGAATCACAAGCGCAGTGATGTGTTTTGCGCTCTTAGTTTTAGAATATATGCAGTGTCTGAAATGATACCGTATTTTTCTCTCCATAAGACGAACCTGACCATAAGATGCACCCTAGATTTAGAGGAGGAAAACAAGAAAAAAACCCATTCTGAGCCAAATTCTCCCTGCCAGGCTCTGCAGCCAACCCCACACTCTTTGCCAGGCTCTATACCCAGTCCCCCCTCTGGTGTTCCAGTGGTAGGACAGGGCACAGGGGGGCAGGCATAGGGCACAGGGCAGGCAGGCAGGGCCCTCCACTTCGAGGCAAGCAGGCAGGCAGACAGGGCCCCCCACCCCCGAACTCCCCCGTACCTTATTTTAGTTGGTCCGGCAGTCCTGCCCTTCCCTCTGGCTGAGCTAAGTAGCATCATATCGGCCCAAAAGGCAGGTGCGAGCTTTTCGCGCGCTGTCTTGTCCTGCACTGCTCCGTGAATGGCTGCAGTCAGTTCTCACAAGAACTGATTGCAGCCATTCATGGAGCGGTGCAGGACAAGACAGCACGCGAAAAGCTCACGCCTGCCTTTTGGGCCGATCTGACATTGCTTAGCTCAGCCAGAGGGAAAGATAGGACCGCCAGACCAACTAAAATAAGGTACGGGGGGAGTTTGGGGGGGGAGCCCTACCTCCCAGCCTTAGCTAGTTCGGGAGTCAGCCGGAGGGAAGGGCAGGATTGCCGGAGAATCTAATTAAGGTAACGGGAGAAGGGGAAGTTGGGTATTCGCTCCATAGGACGCACCCTTTTTTCCACCCATTTTTGGGGAGAAAAAAAGTGCGTCTTATAGAGCGAAAAATATGGTAATTTAATTATTTGCAGGTGTGGGCAATGACTAGAGTGGTGAGTAGGTAATTTGGTTCTAGAAGTCTTAATTAGTGTTAATTTGTAGTTGTGGGTGTATAAGTGTAATGTGAGCCCAGGGGTAGGTGGGATGAGGGGCAGGGTGGGCAGGCATACGTCTTAGTTTCCACAGCTACATCATGCTCACAGATCTATCTCTAAAGTGGTCCTAGAAGTCAGTATATACATTTAAGAAATATGGTACATGTTTCAGTCAGGAGCTGCCCAGAACAGCAGCTAATTGGGTATCCAAGTAGAGAAAGATGGTTCATAGACAATTGCGCGCAAGACAATTTCGCGCAAGACAATCGCGCGCGGACAAAATCGCGCAGACAATCGAGCGCGAGACAACTGAGCGCAAGACAACTGAGCGCAAGACAATTGAGCGCAAGACAATTGAGCGCAAGACAATTGAGCGCAAATTATTTTCACAAATGTGCACGAGCGAGACAACTGAGCGCAAGATAACTGAGCGCAAGACAACTGAGCGCAAGACAACTGAGCGCGAGCAACTGAGCGCAAGACAACTGAGCGCAAGACAACTGAGCTCAAAACAACTGAGCGCAAGACAACTGAGCGCAAGACAACTGAGCGCGAGCAACTGAGCTCAAAAACAACTGAGCGCAAGACAACTGAGCGCAAGACAACTGAGCGCAAGACAACTGAGCGCGAGCAACTGAGCTCAAAACAACTGAGCGCAAGACAACTGAGCGCGAGCAACTGAGCTCAAAACAACTGAGCGCAAGACAACTGAGCGCAAGACAACTGAGCTCAAAACAACTGAGCTCAAAACAACTGAGCGCAAGACAACTGAGCGCAAGACAACTGAGCTCAAAACAACTGAGCGCAAGACAACTGAGCGCAAGACAACTGAGCTCAAAACAACTGAGCGCAAGACAACTGAGCGCGAGCAACTGAGCTCAAAGACAACTGAGCGCAAGACAACTGAGCGCAAGACAACTGAGCGCGAGCAACTGAGCTCAAAACGGTTCATAGACAACTGAGCGCGAGCAACTCAGCGCGAGGCAAGGCAACTTCCCTCATTATTTTGGAGACCTTAAAAATGCATTATTAATTTTGTTAGGCACATGCCTCTGCCCTGCGCTCAGCGGCCTTTGTCTTGGTGTGGTCTTGACCTGACACTGTTAAAGCAGAGATGATAGGAATGGGAGAGGGACAAGGACAGCTACATAACTCATATGGACAGGATGGTGAATTTAGTTCCTGTGTCATTCTCATATTGGAAAAAATAGTTTAATAAATCAAAGTAACAGGGTGGCCAGGTTACCCAGTTCCAGGCTGCAGATTTTGGGATAGTTCCAAATTTTTTTCCCAGGTGTTTTTGTCCCGTTACCAGACACATTAATTGTGGACTGTGAGACCTGTAATAGTGGAAGGTAAATGGGCATAGTGGGTGTTTGCATTGGGGTCATAATGAAATGCCCATAGTCTGATGCCTGCAGTGTCTATTCATCTGATCCATCTGTCAAATGCTAAGTTTCATTATTTCTGTTTGTCTTGCATGATATGTTTGTTGTATGAATTGTAAAAATTTGTAAAGCTGAATTAGCTTAATAATCGTTATATGACATAATATATGTTTTAAGTGTTTATGACGATCATTATGTCATTTTCTTTGTTTGTTTAAATCGTTATTCATGTTCAAACTTACAAGTGTCTTCATGCTCTGTCGTCTTCACGCTGAGTTGTCTTCAGGCCCAACAGATTTCAAAGATTAAAGACAAGCTTCACTGCCCCTCCCCACCGAATAAAACCCAAACAAAACTGTCCACAATTTGTTTGCAGCTTTCTAGTTATTGATTTTATGAAGTGTTTTAATATGTTAAAAGACAATAATAAACAATTTGTTAAATGACGTTAGTCATAAGTTCATAATGTCATTGGAGTTTGTGAGTGTAAAATAAATTCTGGAATCAATAGTTGTGTTATAATGTTTTTATTTCTGAGTAACTGTATTATTGAAGAAAGCATAATACAGTGAACATATAGAATGGATAACATAGATCTCCCAGGGCAAAGTTTAATGCAAAGTAAGTATTATTGAACACAAGTAAACATGATGTGAACAGCAAATAATAACATTGAATGATAAAGATTATTATAAGAATTTTGAAATTGAAAAGATTTTGAAATTGGTCTAAAAATAGGATGATGATGAGGGCGAAAGCATAAATTCACAGAAAGAAAAGTATTCTGTATGCTTGAGATTCAGTGTTTGAACTGGAGGATGTAAAAGGCTATGAACTTTAAAAGATCATATATAGAGAAACATACATAAATTTAGTCCATATAGAGTATGTTTTGTGCAATGCTAAAGTATTGTTTCCCCATCAAGCACAGGAACATTTGAAAAATGGACATAGTGTGGAGAAAACTGACTCTTTGGCTCTCATTCAGTCAGTGTGTGTGTGCCTGTGTGCAGTGTGAGCCACAATTGTGGTGAGGTACTTAGAATAACTGAGTACTTTGCAAAAATGTCATAGATTCACAGAGAAGATGGCTTCCTATTATGGATGTTGTGTGCCAAAACACAAGTTCTCCAAGCGTGAAGTACTCTGATTAACTGAGTACATGTCGCTCAATGCTAAACTGCTATTCCCCATCAAGAGGAAAGTTAGAAATATAGGTGAAATGGACTGGGCCTGGGCCAAACTGGCGCACCTGTTCAATGCTAGTGTTTTGACACTGCACTCAGGAAGTACTTAGATTAACTGAGTACTTTGCAAAAATGTCATAGATACACAGAGAAGATGGCTTCCTATTATGTATTTTGTGTGCCAAAACACAAGTTCTCCAAGCGTGAAGTACTCTGATTAACTGAGTACATGTCGCTCAATGCTAAACTGCTATTCCCCATCAAGAGGAAAGTTAGAAATATAGGTGAAATGGACTGGGCCTGGGCCAAACTGGCGCACCTGTTCAATGCTAGTGTTTTGACACTGCACTCAGGAAGTACTTAGATTAACTGAGTACTTTGCAAAAATGTCATAGATACACAGAGAAGATGGCTTCCTATTATGGATTTTGTGTGCCAAAACACAAGTTCTCCAAGCGTGAAGTACTCTGATTAACTGAGTACATGTCGCTCAATGCTAAACTGCTATTCCCCATCAAGAGGAAAGTTAGAAATATAGGTGAAATGGACTGGGCCTGGGCCAAACTGGCGCACCTGTTCAATGCTAGTGTTTTGACACTGCACTCAGGAAGTACTTAGATTAACTGAGTACTTTGCAAAAATGTCATAGATACACAGAGAAGATGGCTTCCTATTATGTATTTTGTGTGCCAAAACACAAGTTCTCCAAGCGTGAAGTACTCTGATTAACTGAGTACATGTCGCTCAATGCTAAACTGCTATTCCCCATCAAGAGGAAAGTTAGAAATATAGGTGAAATGGACTGGGCCTGGGCCAAACTGGCGCACCTGTTCAATGCTAGTGTTTTGACACTGCACTCAGGAAGTACTTAGATTAACTGAGTACTTTGCAAAAATGTCATAGATACACAGAGAAGATGGCTTCCTATTATGGATTTTGTGTGCCAAAACACAAGTTCTCCAAGCGTGAAGTACTCTGATTAACTGAGTACATGTCGCTCAATGCTAAACTGCTATTCCCCATCAAGAGGAAAGTTAGAAATATAGGTGAAATGGACTGGGCCTGGGCCAAACTGGCGCACCTGTTCAATGCTAGTGTTTTGACACTGCACTCAGGAAGTACTTAGATTAACTGAGTACTTTGCAAAAATGTCATAGATACACAGAGAAGATGACTTCCTATTATGGATTTTGTGTGCAGAAACACAAATTGTCCAAGCGTGAAGTACTCTGATTAACTGAGTACATGTCGCTCAATGCTAAACTGCTATTCCCCATCAAGAGGAAAGTTAGAAATATAGGTGAAATCGATTGGGTCTGGGGGAAACTGGCGCACCTGTTCAATGCTAGTGCTTTGACACAGCACTCAGGAAGTACGTATTAAATACATGCTATTACGTCAGGAGACCAGTGCCCCTGTTTTATTGATGGTAAGTAGTTCAGGATTTAAAGCAAACTAAATGTGCATCTCCTTACAAGAGGCATACAGGGAGATGGGTGACTAAAATTATGTCAGGTGTACACCTTATACATCTATCACATTTTGTGTGCACGAAAGGAAAGATGTTAACATATCACCTCAATGCATTTCATCTAATTTATACTTAAAGGATTAAGCATGATAAGTGTTATACTCTATTAAGAACATCTCTAAACAAGATAAGGTGTCAATCATGTAGCATTACAAATTCTACCTAGTTGACACAGCCATGTAAATTAACACTTATGTTTGATAAGGTTTTGCATTTATCCAGTACGCAGTTGTCCTTTATTTTCAATAAGTTGTATATTAAAATGTATTTTTAAAAGTATCATAGATATGATGTCAGATTTTTCTGATCATCGAAGGAGAGCTGGCAAGCCAAGTCCAGATGTGGGAGCTGAGACGGTAGGAGGCAGGCGAGTCATGATGCTGGAGACATGAATTGTGAAGTTGTAGTCACCACTGCTGCGACACAGGAGGCTGGAGGGCAAAGAAAACACTGTGGTAAGGGAGAGAGAGGGAGGGAGGGAGAGAGA